>NC_061108.1:137460993-137470993 GCF_015104395.2 Macrobrachium nipponense
TTTTTGTATGTTGACTAAGGCGCATTTTTCTATTCCAAACTCCATCCTGATGTCCCCAGATACAATCCTTACAGTCTGGATTAGGGTATCTATTTCCTTGATGCTCTTACCATACAGCTTGATGTCGTCCATGAACATCAGATGGTTGATTCTGTTGCCTCTTTTCTTGAGTTGGTAGCCGGCATCCATCTTCTGTAGTACTTTTGTCATGGGAATCATGGCTACTACGAAGAGTAGTGGGGACAGTGAGTCGCCCTGGAAGATCCCTCTCCTGATATTAACCTCTGCTAGTCATTCCTGAGCTTGTAAGTATTGTATTCCAGTTGCGCATTGTATTTTTGAGGAAGATGATGGTGTTTTTCCTCTGCCCCATATATTTTCAGGCATTCTATTAGCCATGTGTGTGGTATCATGTCGAAGGCTTTCTTATAGTCTATCCATGCCATGCTTCGGTTGGTTTTCCTTCTCCTACTGTTCTTCATTACCATTTTGTCTATCAGGAGCTGGTCTTTTGTGCCCCTCTTACACTTCATTCTGCAGCCTTTCTGTTGGTGGGGGATGGTGTTTTGTCTCCTCTAGGTAGTTATATAGCCTTTCACTGATGATACCTGTTAGTAACTTCCACATTATTGGTAGGCAGGTGATAGGCCTGTAGTTACTGGCTATATTCCCTTACTCTTGTCTTTTGTACTAAGGATGTTCCTTCCTGTGTCATCCATTTGGGTGCTTGATGATTTGAGATACTGCTGGGATTGTTCTGCTATCGTGGGTGTAGGGCCTTGAAGTTTTTGAGCCAGTATCCATGGACTTCATCGGGACCTGGGGCTTTCCAGTTTGGCATTTTCTTTAGTTGGTGTCTGAACTGTGTCTGTCGTGATCTCTGTGAACAATCTTTTTTTGTTTTATTCTCCCGTTTCTTTCTTTTCCTTGACTTCCTGGAGCCATGTTGCATGTTTGTTGTGTGATACCGGATTGCTCCATATGTTTTCCCAGAGTCTCTTACTTGGTTCGGCTTCAGGCAATTTCTGGGTGGTTGTCTTCCCCCTCTTAGTTGGCTGTACAGTCTTTTCTGGTTGGTTTTCCGAATAGTTTGTTCTGTTGGTATCCCTTATTCTGTTCGTGTACCGTTGGATCTTATGTGCTTTGGCCTTAAGCCTCTGTTTTACATCTTCTATTGTGTTGTTTAGTCCCCTCTCTTGTACTTTGTATTTCTCGTTGAGTTCCTCCCTTGTTTTCTTGCTTCTTAGCCTTTTTTCTGCCATCTCTTTCAGTTTACTCAAGTCAGATCTCATCACCATGAATTGCTTTTCCAGGCGCCTTTTCCAAGGAGGTTGCTGTTTTGGTTTCTGTTGGGTTGGTTGTGCTGGGTGGTGTTGGTGTTCGAATCCCCATCAGTTCTGCTACTAATCTTGCTCCTGACAATGTTCAAGTTATTTGTTTCTGTGATACTGGTGGTGTGTATAGCCATTATTCATTGACCTCATTCTTTTGGTTTTTTCCCCTTAATTTCTTGGTGTTGTAGGCTTCATGAGGGGATCTTTGTTCTCTCTGTATCTGGCTCCAATCCATTGTCTAATCTGTTCTACCCATTCCGTCCGTCTCTGTTACTTCGTCGGTGTTTCTTCGTGTGTGTCGTTGTTTGATACCTCATCATCCCTGTCGTCTTCTGTGGCATCGTCTCTCAGTTCGTCTTCGTGTAATTCGTTGTCGTGTGACATTTCCCTTTCCAGTTCTTCTCTTTCTGTTGGTGGGGAGAGCCCGTTCTTTTTCTTTATGTTCATTTAACTTGGTCTGCCAGCCTCTGCTCTGTTTGGGGGGTGTTATTCCTCTCATTCCAGATGTTGACCAATCTTCTTCTATATCCTCTCACCGTCGGGTTGCTTCTGATGTAGCATCTCCATATTTCCTTATTTTCTTCTCTTGTCCATTTCTTCCTTTTTGCCTCTGTAGCTCCAATCTCAGGCTGTTGATACTCTCGATGTGGTGATCAGTTGCTGAATGACGACCTCCAAGTACCTGACCGTCTTCCCCTCAATCTGGGTTGGGTTGAATACCTGGTTTGCCGGACGAAGCTCCTCTGTTGCCAGAGGGTTCCATTTACGTCGTTTGTCGTTTTTAGTTCCTTCATTTCTTTCCATCATTGCTGAGTTTTTTGCTATTTAACCCATAGCTGGACCCTACCCCATCAGGGATAGGTACTCATTTACAGCTGAGTAGACTGAGGAAATTATGGTAAAGATCCTTTCCCAAGGAATCAACGCCGAGGAGAGCGGTCACCCATCAACGGATCTGACCAGCCCCAATGTTGCTTAAACTTCACTTAAGTCTATTGACGACCTAACCCACCATCCACGGCGCCACTTATATTATTATTATTATTATTATTATTATTATTATTATTATTATTATTATTATTATTTATTATTGAAGGTTTTCCAGACTATAATATGTGCTTTAATCTCAGTATGGCCGGAAGCACTTGGCATCAAGCGTCTCGTAGAGAGCGAGGGAAAAGTTCTAATCGGCTTTTTGCTGCGTCCTCTCTCATGAAAAAGTTTACCAGCGTCATATGAAGAGAGAGAGAGAGAGAAAGAAAGCTGTGGAAAATGAATCATGGTAAAATCTGGATCTGTGTGTGTATGTTTCAGAGAGGCAGAGAGAGAAATTTTGGAAAATTTAAAATGGGAAAACTCTGGATTTGTGTGTGTGTGTGTGTGTGTGTGTGTGTAGAGAGAGAGAAGAGAGAGAGATAGAGAGAGAGAGAGAGAGAAGAGAGAGAGAGAATGAAAGTTATATATATTCGAACCCCACAACACAACAATATCTGCACCAACTAAAAATGAATCTGAAAGGACAAAAAAAAGAAAAGGAGGAAAAAGGAATGAAAACTATAAAATGCTAATTTTCTAATAATATCAATAATATTAAGCCCCGGGATTCCATAATTAGTTTATATACCAAACACCGCTTAATTATAACGGTGATTTAAAAAACGGATTCTCTCTCGATTTATGATAATTAGGAAACGATCTATACTGAATTTCACGTATAGCACCTGTCATCAATATTTGCTTCCGGGGGGGGGGGGGGGGGGGGGGGGGGGGGGGGAGGGGGGGGGGGGGGGGGGGGGCTGAAGTGGCGGGGTAGGCCTCCTTGCCATGGGCCTCTCGACCCCCATTCCTCCCCCCTCTCCCTACATGGGCTCATGCAACGTAATAAAATCGCACCTAATTAAGACTGATTGCACTAATTTATGATTATCTATGACGCCTACGTCACTCGAATTCGTGACATTCGACGAAAGATCTGATCAATTTTATTAGTTTATTCATCTGATGATGGCGATAGTGACTGTGAAAATGATCAGAGAGAGAGAGAGAGAGAGAGAGAGAGAGAGATTGGGGAAAATCAAGCATATAAAAAATTAGGATTCCTGAGAGAGAGAGAGCCGAGAGAGAGACGAGAGAGAGAGAGAGAGAGAGAGAGAATTTTATAACACAAAATACTGTAAAAACATTATTCTTTTAACACGAGTCGGTTAGATATTTAAAAATAAAAGGCAAAACAAATACAAAACCCGCATACACCATAAATAAATAAATGAATAAATAAATAAAGATAACAACTAAGATATTATACTCTAGTAACATTAAATCCCCGAATTCCGGAAGCCTAACATTGCGAATTTGAAGTTGATTTAGGACATAATTTTTCCTACCTGTTTATGTTGATTAAATAAACATCGATTGCAATTTCCGGGTGTCGAGCGTGACATCATCATCATCATTATCATCATGATTATCATCATCATAATTTTCACTTATCAACATTATAATCTAAAATCATTATCATCATCATTATCACCGTTTTCATCATTATTATTATTATCATCATCATCAATTTCCTTTTTTATCATTGTAATTTAACATTATCATTATAATCATCATTATCATCATCATTTAAAATTTTCATAATTATCATAATCATCATTTATCATTTTCATCATCATCATCATCATCATCATCATCATCATCATCATCATCATCATCATTTTCATTTATTATCACTAAAATTTAACATCATTCTCATCATTATCATAATTTTCATCATCATCATCGTCATAATTTATCATGAATTTTCATCATCATTTTCATCATCGTCATTATAACTTATCACTTTTTTCATTATAATTTATCATCACTATCATAATTATCATCATCATCGTCATTGCCATCATCATCGTAATCATCATAACTATTGACATTATCATCATTCTAATTATAATCATCATTACCATCGTTATCATCATTACTATGGAGCACCACCTACCCACCCATTCCCTGAACCACGTTCGGAATGAAATTTGATTCCATGGAATCTCGTTCCATATTTTAAGAACATCTCTTAACTGACGATTCCAGTTGAGGGAATCGTGAAAATCAATCCTGGAATACAGGACACAAAGAAGGATATATATATATATATATATATATATATATATATATATATATATATATATATATATATGTAAGTCATATCACATTACCGTGATTCATATACATATATCGAGCTACAAAATGTCCTTTAATATCTAATTCGCTCTGAACCTCGGAATTAATATATTTCATAGGTTGCTTAACCGAAGGGAATTTATTCAGCGAATAGAATTGCCGGCCGACGGGCACGAAACCATCGACATCTTCAATTCCAGGCTGGCAGTGAAGCCGCTTAGCCCACCCTTGCCACCGCAAGAGGATATAAGTTTAAGCCGCCTCCACCCAACTCAAATACCTGCCGCGCTGCAGGTATTTTTATTTTGTTTTTGGAGAACTGCATCAAACCCATCTCGTCTTCAGTAGCGTTGTACTGCTTTTGCCCGCACGTAGCCATTATATAAATGGAACGCTGGATAGAACGAATGTTTGGACAGCAGAAAGAACGTTGGACAGTGGAACGCTGGACAGTGTAACATTGGACAGTGGAACGCTGGACAGTGGAACGCTGGACATAGGAACGTTGGACAGTTGGAACGTTGGACAGTGGAACTCTGGACAGGGGAAACGACTTGGACCGAGGAATGTTTGACAGAGAAACGTTTGATAGTGAAACGTTGGACAGAGAAACGCTTGGACAGTGGAATGTCGGACTGGGGAACGTCGGACTGCAGAACTTTGGACTGTGGAACATCAAAAGTTTAAGCGAAGGTGCAATGCATCACTACCCGATAAAATTCTCCTTGTACTTTTCTATCAATAATACTAATAATAATAATAATAAAGCTACCAGATGGGAGCACATCAAACACATAGATGAGACAGGTACAAATACCTGGGAATAATGGAAGGAGGAGATATAAAACACAAGAGATGAAGGACACGATCAGGAAAGAATATATGCAGAGACTCAAGGCGATACTCAAGTCAAAACTCAACGCCGGAAATATGATAAAAGCCATAAACAAACACATGGGCAGTGCCAGTAATCAGATACAGCGCAGGAATATGGGATGACCGAAGGCAGAACTTCGCAGCATAGATCAGAAAACCAGGAAACATATGGACAATACACAAAGCATACACCCAAGAGCAAATACGGACAGACTATACATAAACGAAGAAGGAGGGAGGAGGACTACTAAGTATAGAGGACTGCGTCAACATCGAAAACAGAGCACTGGGGCAATATCTGAAAAACCAGTGAAGACGAGTGGCTAAAGAGTGCATGGAAGAAGGACTAATAAAAGTAGACGAAGACCCAGAAATATACAGAGACAGGAGAAAGACAGAAAGAACAGAGGACTGGCACAACAAACCAATGCACGGACAATACATGAGACAGACTAAAGAACTAGCCAGCGATGACACATGGCAATGGCTACAGAGGGGAGAGCTAAAGAAGGAAACTGAAGGAATGATAACAGCGGCACAAGATCAGCCCTAAGAACAGATATGTTCAAAGTACGATAGACGGAAATAACATCTCTCCCATATGTAGGAAGTGCAATACGAAAAGTGAAACCATAAACCACATAGCAAGTGAATGCCCGGCACTTGCACAGAACCAGTACAAAAAAGAGGCATGATTCAGTAGCAAAAATACCCTCCACTGGAGCCGGGTGCAAGAAACATCAGCTACCTTGCAGTAATAAGTGGTACGAGCACCAACCTGAAGGAGTGATAGAAAAACGATCAGGCAAAGATCCTCTGGGACTATGGTATCAGAACGGATAGGGTGATACGTGCAAACAGACCAGACGTGACGTTGATTGACAAGAAGGTCAAGAAGAAAGTATCACTCATTGATGTCGCAATACCATGGGACACCAGAGTTGAGAGAAAGAGAGGGAAAATTGGATAAGTATCAAGATCTGAAAATAGAAATAAGAAGGATATGGGATATGCCATGAGGAAATCGTACCCATAATCATAGGAGCAACTAGCACGATCCCAAGATCCCTGAAAAGGAATCTAGAAAAACTAGAGGCTGAAGTAGCTCCAGGACTCATGCAGAAGAGTGTGATCCTAGAAACGGCACACATAGTTAGAAGAGTGATGGACTCCTAAGGAGGCAGGATGCAACCCGGAACCCCCACACTATAAATACCACCCAGTCGAATTGGAGGACTGTGATAGAGCAAAAAAATTATTATTATTATTATTTTATTATTATTATTATTATTATTATTATTATTATTATTATTATTATTATTATTATTATGGTGTTACTGATAACAATACTGATGTTTAAAATAATTTCTTTGAAAGGAAACTAATCCGTCTGTTTGATCTGATACCTCGGTTAGCAACAACAAAAAATAATTCAACCCATTTACTTCAAAAGTTGGTTTAATACTTGGATGAAAAACGCTATTCATTTATACACCTGTGAAACATTACATGATATATAACGGTATTAATACGCTCACCAGTATGAATTACACAATATACCAAAACAATTAAAAAGGGGGAGGTTTGGGAGTTTATATTTACATATAAACTGATTTAACGCTTATCGAATGGACAGCTATATTGAGAGAGAGAGAGAGAGAGAGAGAGAGAGAGAGAGAGAGAGAGAGAGATGGACGACCAATTTGGCAAATTGTTGGTTAGCAGACGCCAGAGACTACCGTTTTCAGTTTCTAAATACAGTATTAAGTATAGAGTAGAATAAAACATAGAATTTAGGCTAAGGGCCAATCGCTGTGATCTATGAGATTATTCACCACTGTAAGCGTCATTGACAGTGAGAAGGTCTGAAAGATATAACAGGAGGAAAACCTCAAAGCAGTTGCACTACGAATCAATTGTTAGGAGAAGGATGGAAAGTTAGATGGAAGAAAAGGAATATAAACGGAGGTACAGTAAAAGGAATGAAAGAGGTTGCAGCTAGGGGCCGAAGGGACGCTGCAAAGACCTTTAAAGTAATGGTTGCAGTGCGCCACGTGAGGTGCACTGAAGGCATTAGCCCGCTTACGGGGCTGAATGCAGTATTCTATGATATCCATTCTGTTAATACTGATTTATAATGATTACTATAATTACTCAACAAAAATTAGCAACGAAAATAATAGTTTATTCGTGAATTATAAAAAACGCTAAACGATCAAAATGGAAGTAATTATTTCTCGGCGAAATCATTGCGCCTCTAAAATGCTCCAATTAACCTGTCAACCTTCGGAAGAAGAATTCAGGTACGAAAAGAGGCAACAATTTCTATATCTTTATTTCGGCAAAAAAAAAAAAAAAAAAAAATAGAAAGAAAAAAAACCAAAAAAAAAATGAATTGACGTTTACTGCAACCAAAATTCTCCGACTATTTTATTAATCAAGGAAATAGTAATAATTGTTTGACATAAAATAGAAATGTATACCTCTATATTTTGAGCTGCATGACTTTCAGTTTTCTGAAAAGAAAACTATTGTGCTGACTTTGTCTGTCCGTCCGCAGCTTTTTCTGTCCGCCCTCATATCTTAAAAAATGACTGAGGCTAGAGGGCTGCAATTTGGTAGGTTCGTATTCCACCCTCTGATCATCAAACATCTCAAATTGCAGCCTTCTAGCCTCAGTAGTTTTATTTTTGCTTAAGTTTAAAGTTAGCCAAGATTGTGCGTCCGGCAAATCGACAGGACAGGCCACCACCGGGTCGTGGCGGAAAGTTCAATGGGTCGCGGCTCATACAGCATTATACCGAGATCACTTAAGATAGATATATTTTCGGTGGCCTTGATTATATTTTTTTACTTTTTTTATTAAAGACAAAAATGACAATCAACAGATTTTATATTAATCTTATTTTATCCATAGCGGCTTCGGAATGGAATGAATGAAGAATTTAGTCCAAAGACCAAGAGCTGTGACCTATGAGGTCAATCAGCTATGAAACGGAAGTTGACAGTAAAAGGCTTGAAAGGTGTAACAGGAAGAAAACATTGCAGTTGCACTATGCAACAAGTGTCAGGAGAAGGGGAAAGTAAGATGGAAGAAAGAGAATACGAACGGAGGTACAGCAAAAGAAATGAAAAGCGTTGCAGCTAGGGGTCGAAGGGACGCTGCAAAGAACCTTAAGTAATGCCTACAGTGCACCACGTGAAGTGCACTGACGAACGCTACCCCGTGCGGGCATAGCTACATTGGACTAGGTTTAATTTTATCAGGCATTCATGTCATCAGATATAATAACATCATGAAAAAAAATGGTAATTCCTAAGCTCAAAATTCTGTAAGAAAATAAACCTCGAACGTTCCAAAAAGGTCCCCATCTACTGAATAAATTTACATTTAGAAAAGCTTCGGTTGAAGAATGAACTAATCCAAAGACGATTTACTAGTAATTCACAAAAAAGGCAAAAAATAAACCAAAAAAAACAAAGAAAAAAACAAATAACAGAAAAATTGTCAGTAGTTGTACCCCATAAAAACAGTTATCAACAAAATGGTTCTGCCATCTGCATTTGTAAATGCTTCTTACAACATCAGGTCTTCTCTTTTTGGAAAATCATATTGACATGTTTTTGTAGCAAAAAAAGAAAAAAAAATAGTATAAATCCTTTATATGAAAAACGCAAAACCCAAATCTCACTGACATGCTGTCGTAAAAAAAGGGCAATTTAGTATAAGTTTGTTTGTTTGTATGGTGTTGTTACGTTGCTTGGAACCAGTGGTTATTCAACAACGGGACCAACGGCTTTACGTGACTTTCCGAACCACGTCGAGAGTGAACTTCTATCACTAGAAAAATTTGGTATAAGACGTTTGCTATAGAAAAAAAAAAACCCACAAACCAAATTTGTCAACATGTCTCACGTCCAAACTGGAAAAATTTCCAAATCTTCATCTAAGGTTTCCCGGCCCATTTCACCTGTCAGCGTTTCCATACCGTCGATTTCCAAAACGTCCAAGAGAACAGAAGGAAAAGTGTTATCTAAATGGCGGTTGGGGAGAGAAGGGGGGGGGGGTTGGGGGGGTGGGGGGTCACCTCTGGGCTGGTCGTTTTGGCCCCCCCCCCCCCCCCACATAGAAAAAAGTTAAAAGGTGGAGAGGCAGGCTACCCTATGACCATTGTGGAAGCACAGAGTTATAGACGCAGGTAATGTATCTTACAGCTGGTAACACACCTTCTTTTTTTTGAAAGATTTTATATGATGAGGAACAGTACTTCACGTTTTAGAGACATATTAGGTTTGCTAAGGTTATAAAGCGACAACTTTCTGAAGATAACCGTTTCCATGACGAATGCCAAATCTATGTAAAAGTACTAGATTCAGGGCCACTACGTTTCCATTTGGTCTAAGCTAGATAATTGAGAAGGTTACTAGTCAAATCTCCAGCGCCTCAGTGGCGTGTTTGGTATGGTGTTGGCGTGCCACCTCGATGGCCGCGAGTTCGATTCCCGGGCATTCCACTGAGGGGTGAGAGATGTGTATTTTTGGTGATAGAAGCTCACTCTCGACGTGGTTCGGAAGTCACGTAAAGCCGTTGGTTCCGTTGCTGAATAACCATA
>NC_061108.1:137480647-137485647 GCF_015104395.2 Macrobrachium nipponense
TCACATATTATGAAAGTGTATGAAAGGGTAATGAAGAAAAATATTATGAAACATTTAATAAAAAATAATTTGTTTAATAAAGGACAACATGGTTTCGTACCCGGAAAAAGTACACAAACCCAACTGTTAGTCCACCGTGAGAAACATATTCAAAAATATGAAAGCGGGAAATGAAACAGATGTGGTTTATTTAGACTTTGCAAAAGCTTTTGATAAAGTAGACCATAATATAGCGAAGAAAATTAGAAAACACAATATCGTGGATAAAGTAGGAAAATGGTTAAAAGAATTTTTACACAACAGAAAACAGATAGTTATTGCAAACGACGAGAAAATCGGATGAGCCAAGGTAATATCCGGTGTGCCGCAAGGTACGGTGTTAGCTGCAATACTGGTTTGTTATTATGATTGAAGACATAGACAATAATGTTAAGGATTCGGTAGTGAGTAGTTTCGCAGATGACACAAGAATAAGTAGAGAAATTACTTGTGATGAAGATAGGAACGCTCTACAAAGAGGCCTTAACAAAGTATATATGTGGGCAGAGGTAAATAGGATGGTATTTAACTCTGATAAAATTTGAATCAATAAATTATGGAGACAGAGAAAGAAAGCTATATGCATATAAGGGACCTAATAATGAGACCATCACAAATAAGGAAGCAGTTAAAGACCTGGTGTGATGATGAATAGGAACATGTTATGCAATGATCAAATAGCAACTCTGTTGGCAAAAATGTAAAGCAAAAATGGGAATGTTGTTACGGCACTTCAAAACAAGAAAAGCTGAACACATGATTATGCTTTATAAAACCATATGTTCGTAGTCCACTTGAATATTGCAATATGAATATGGTACCCACACTATCAAAAGGATATTGCACAAATAGAGAGTACAAAGGTCCTTTACAGCTAGAATAGAAGAAGTTAAGGACCTAGAACTACTGGGAAAGACTACAATTCTTAAAATTATATAGTCTAGAAAGGAGAAGAGAACGCTACATGATAATTCAGGCATGGAAACAGATAGAAGGAAATAGCAGAAAATATCATGGAACTATATCAGAAAGAGCAAGCAGAGGTAGATTAATAGTGCCCAAAACTATACCAGGAAAAATAAGGAAAGCACACAGGACATTAATCCACTACGCACCAGCATCGATAATGCAGCGTCTATTCAATGCGTTGCCAGCTCATGAGGAATATATCAGGAGTGAGCGTAGATGTGTTTAAGAATAAGCTCGACAAATATCTAAACTGCATCCAGACCATCCAAGATTGGAAGATGCAAAATATACCGGAAGATGTACTAGCAACTCTCTGGTAGACATTAGAGGTGCCTCACACTGAGGGACCTGGGCAACCCGCCGAACAAGATGTAAGGTGTGTAAGGTAAGGTAGGTCTCTCTCTCTCTCTCTCTCTCTCTCTCTCTCTCTCTGTCGATCTTTATCCTTCTCTGTCTGTCTGTCTGTCTGTCTCTCTCTCTCTCTCTCTCGATCTTTGTTGTCTACTCTCTCTCTCTCTCTCTCTCTCTCTCTCTCTCTCTCTCTCTCTCTCTCTCTCCTAGTACGGTAGTTACACTAAACCGCAGTTTTCATGCGAACACATTCTACATAAGAGCCTCGTATTCTTTAATGCTGTAGATCGTAAACACAAAAACGAGTCTCGTATATCTATCACAGTATTATATACTAAAAGTTTTTTATACTAAAAGTCTTGAATGACGGATAAAATCGCACGAGAAACACAGTGTTTGTTTAATGCAGTTTTACAAAGACCCCATCGTTCCTGAATCTTCGTAGCTTGACTACAATATTCATATCTCTCCTGTATATATATATATATATATATATATATATATATATATATATATATATATATATATATATATATATATATAGAAGACTAGTAAGGGGGCTCAAGCCCTACAGATATCACAAGGCGGAGAGGTAAAAGCATGTCTCAGCCGATGTTTCACATAGCTTTTATGCATTTTCAAGGCTGGGAGTTGATAAAATACAAAGATACAAGACTCGTCACTGATAAAACACGGTATAATATTTAAAATTGGACACTAAAACATTGAAAAGGTAAAAAATTACTATACAACAACACTAGGTTGGAGAGACAACCTACAAGGGTAAAAATCGAAGGTGACTGAAGGACAGAGCGGGGAGAAAAAAAAAAGAAGAAGAAAAAAACACACACACCACACAAAACTATACAAAAGACGAGAGACAAAACTTAAGTAATTTTTTACCTTTTAAATGTTTTAGTGTCCAATTTTAAATATTATACCGTGTTTTATCAGTGACGAGTCTTGTATCTTTGTATTTTATCAATTCCCAGCCTTGAAAATGCATAGAAGCGATGTGAAACATCGGCAATGAAGTATGTAGTACGCTGAGACATGCCTTTACCTCTCCGCCTCGTGATATATATATATATATATATATATATATATATATATATATATATATATATATATATATATATATATATCATACATACACACATATATATATATATATATATATATATATATATATATATATATATATATATATATATATATATATATATGTATATATATATATATATATATATATATATATATATATATATATATATTGAGATTTTTATTATAATAATAATAATAATATTAAAGATAATAGAACAATTAATGAAGCAAGTTGATTTTATTTGTTAAAAAAATATTTAAAATCAACTCGCTTAATTCTGCCATCCTCTTTAATTAACGGTATTTGCGTAAAAGAGGGTATTTTACCGAAATAATAATAATAATAATAATAATAATAATAATAATAATAAAGAAGGAAACTGAAGGAATGATAACAGCGGCACTAGATCAGGCCCTTAGAACCAGATATGTTCAAAGAACGATAGACGGAAATAACATCTCTCCCATATGTAGGAAGTGCAATACGAAAAATGAAACCATAAACCACATAGCAAGTTAATGCCCGGCACTTACACAGAACCAGTACAAAAAGAGGCATGATTCAGTGGCAAAAACCCTCCACTGGAGCCTGTGCAAGTAACATCAGCTACCTTGCAGTAATAAGTGGTACGAGCACCAACCTGAGGGAGTGATAGAAAACGATCAGGCAAAGATCCTCTGGGACTATGGTATCAGAACGGATAGGGTGATACGTGCAAACAGACCAGACGTGACGTTGATTGACAAAGTCAAGAAGAAAGTATCACTCATTGATGTCGCAATACCATGGGACACCAGAGTTGAAGAGAAAGAGAGGGAAAAAATGGATAAGTATCAAGATCTGAAAATAGAAATAAGAAGGATATGGGATATGCCAGTGGAAATGGTACCCATAATCATAGGAGCACTAGGCACGATCCCAAGATCCCTGAAAAGGAATCTAGAAAAACTAGAGGCTGAAGTAGCTCCAGGACTCATGCAGAAGAGTGTGATCCTAGAAAACGGCACACATAGTAAGAAAAGTGATGGACTCCTAAGGAGGCAGGATGCAACCCGGAACCCCACACTATAAATACCACCCAGTCGAATTGGAGGACTGTGATAGAGCAAAAAAAAAAAAAAAAAAAAATAATAATAATAATCAGGTGCTAATTCGAGTGACACAAAGCCTTTGAGGTGTGGTTGGGATTGGTGGTGGGGGGGTGGGAGGGGGGAAGGCCACCGGTGAACCAAATCAACCACTATACATAGATGGCGTGGCTTCTGAAGTGCCTGTTCGCTGGACACGCCCTCTCTCTCTCTCTCTCTCTCTCTCTCTCTCTCTCCTCTCTCTCTCTCACCACAAGGAAAAGTTTCTCAAGTGGTTTCCTGGCGTCGCGTGCCAAGGGAACAAAATCCCTCAGGTAAAGCATAGGCCTTCCATGGGGCTAACTGAAGGGGCCTAATTAGAGTACTCTTAACTACCCCAAATTGGTGTCATTTGGAAGAAACGGAATCACTGTACAGATCGTTGTTGGAGAGGACTTTCATCTATTATTATTCATGGTAAATATTTTTTTTATAAAGATTTTACATTTTTAATGTGGCTTTCTGTGAATTCTGATGAAATATGGACAGTCTTGTTTGGTTAAGTGATATCTGAGTATAGGCTATAGAAAAAAAAATTACTCATGTGCAACGTGACAAACACACATACACACGTCTTTACGTATACACATTTACACACACACATTTATTATATATATATATATATATATATATATATATATATATATATATATTATATTATATAATATTTATATATATATATAATATATACGTCAAATACTCCATGACCTGATTTTTACTTCTGGTAAACTCAAAAACATCGAAAAATGCAGTCAAGGGAAATACGCATCTTCCAGGCCAACGCCAGAACTCTATTCCAAACACACAACCGTGAGAAAGGGAGAGAAGAAGAGATGATAGGAAAGCAAGGGAGGGTAATAGATGTAAATGGACCTTTGAGAGGAACGTAGGCGTTCAAGAGGAAACTGATCAACCTCCCGAAAGAAATCGAGCCAATCAAGTAGGCAATTTGCAACGGCAGTTGAAGCCCTTGGGATGATTTTGCGTTGCAAAGCAACCAAGGCTAAAATTGCACCTGTTGCTTTCTTCTACTACCCTAAAGGAGATATCATGCAGCTCAAGTAATGGGATACATTACCACGAAAGAGAACTAGGTCGTGCGTAATGTATCATACATTCGCAGTCGTTCTGTCTGTCTGTCTGTCTGTCTCTAGGCTCCATCCATATTTGTTTCTCTATCAAACTTTATTTCTCTCTCTCTCTCTCTCTCTCTCTCTCTCTCTCTCTCTCTCTCTCTCTCTCTCTGGCCTCCTTTCATATACGTTTCTCTCTCTAACTTTGTCTGTAAGCCTCTCTCTCTCTCTCTCTCTCTCTCTCTCTCTCTCTTCTCTCTCTCTGGCCTCCTTTCATATCGTTTCGGTTCTCTCTCTAACTTCGTCTGTAAAGCCTCTCTCTCTCTCTCTCTCTGT
>NC_061108.1:137493147-137495647 GCF_015104395.2 Macrobrachium nipponense
GGGAACTCTGTCTCTAGAGAGAGTTCACATAGGCAGGAAGTATGTTCCACCTCAGGAGAAGAGGAACATGCATCCTGCCCATGTCAACTCTCGAGAGAGACTGAGAGTTCCAGCCCTGTGATTGGCTTGTCAACAGCCAATCAGAAGCGTCGTAAGGGGCTGGCCTAGACATCAGATGCACGGTTGATGTGAGTCTACTACAACATCTATTTTAAGGATTAAAGAAAAATGTACCAAGAAATGCACCATTATTCTAACCAATGTTGCAACAGCAAAAGAAATCCAATGTACAACAAAACTGGTATAATATTTTACCCATAATTAATATAGTAATTATCAAAATCATCCTCGAAATTCGGTATTCACGATTATTCAAGAATCAAAACGGAAAATGAATTAAATCACAGTTAGAACTCGGGCTGCAATTCTTGACTTGTTTACTTCCAACAGTAAAAAGTAATGTAAATACTACAGAACTACAGAGAGAGAGAGAGAGAGAGAGAGAGAGAGAGGGGCGGGGTGGGGAGGATGGATATCAGGCATGGAAACATCAGTATTTGTGTGTGTGTGTGTGTGTGAGTGTGTCTGTCTGAGAGAGAGAGAGAGAGAGAGAGAGAGAGAGGGAGGGAGAGAGAGAGAATCAAGCATGGAAACATCAGATGTGTGTGTGTGTGTGAGAGAGAGAGACCTTACCTTACAGACCTTACACTTCGTTCGGGTTGCCCCAGGTCCCTCAGTTGTGAGGCGCCTCTAATGTCTACCAGAGAGTTGCTAGTACATCTTCCGGTATATTTTGCATCTTCCAATCTTGGATGGTCTGGGATGCAGTTTAGATATTTGTCGAGCTTATTCTTAAACACATCTACGCTCACTCCTGATATATTCCTCAGATGAGCTGGCAACGCATTGAATAGACGCTGCATTATCGATGCTGGTGCGTAGTGGATTAATGTTCTGTGTGCTTTTCCTTATTTTTCCTGGTATAGTTTTTTTTTGGGCACTATTAATCTACCTCTGCTTGCTCTTTCTGATATTTTAGTTCCATGATATTTTTCTGTTATTCCTTCTATCTGTTTCCATGCCTGAATTATCATGTAGCGTCTCTTCTCCTTTCTAGACTATAAATAATTTTAAGGATTGTAGTCTTTTCCCGCCCCAGTAGTCTAGGGTCCTTAACTTCTTCTATTCTAGCTGTAAAGGACCTTGTACACTCTCTATTTGTGCAATATCCTTTTGATAGTGTGGGTACCATATCATATTGCAATATTCAGTGGACTACGAAAAACATGTTTTATAAAAGCATAATCATGTGTTCAGTCTTTTTCTTGTTTTGAAGTGCCGTAACAACATTCCCATTTTTTTGCTTTACATTTGCCAACAGAATGGCTATTTGATCATTGCATAAACTTTTGTTCCTATTCATCATCACACCAAGGTCTTTAACTGCTTCCTTATTTGTGATTGTCTCATTATTAGGTCCCCTATATGCATATAGCTTTCCTTCTCTGTCTCCATAATTTATTGATTCAATTTATCATAGTTAATACCATCCTATTTTACCTCTGCCCAATCATATACTTTGTTAAGGTCTCTTTGTAGAGCGTTCCTATCTTCATCACAAAGTAATTTCTCTACTTATTCTTGTGTCATCAGCGAAACTACTCACTACCGAATCCTTAACATTACTGTCTATGTCTTCAATCATAATACAAACAATATTGCAGCTAGCACCGTACCTTGTCACACCGGAGAGAGAGAGAGAGAGAGAGAAGAGAATCAAGCATGGAAACATCGAAGTGGTGAGAGAGAGAGAGAATGACGAAGGAATCAGGCATGGAAACATCAGTATTTGTGTGTGACTGACTGAGAGAGAGAGAGAGAGAGAGAGAGCTTTTCTCTGGCAACTTCATCTCTTAGCCTGATTAGTGTCATTCTCTAGTTAACCTAACTCTACGGGGATTACGCACCCTATTTAACTTCTTTGTTCCCCCTTTTTTTCTATTTAAATTTTTTTTTTATTTTTTTTTTTCCTCCCTCCTCTTCTCCTCTCCGCCTTCACAGCGCCTTCAGCCTCTCCGCCTGAAGCCCTCTGTATTTTTTCCTGGAAAATGGTAATTTTGTAAATGGGTTAAGACCTCCTTCTCTCACGACGCCTACTTCGATAAAGTAGTTCATTATTAATCTCCTTTTTTTTTTTTTTTTAAAAGTTGCAAAAATTTGCCGGTTAAAGGCGGAACCAGCACATTCAATTATTTTTTCATAAAATAATTTATTATCCAGCTCTTTACGCAAAATACACGGGGAGCAGTTTTAGTATTTTGAATATGATCCAATAAGGAGCTCAGATTCCTCTTGTGAGGTACCGCTGATACGCAGAGATTCCTCCAAAGAGGTACCGTTAATACTCAGAGGTCCCTCCAAAGAGGTATCGTTAATACTCAGAGGTCCCTCCAAAGAGGTACCGTTAATACTCAGAGGTCCCTCCAAAGAGGTACCTTTA
>NC_061108.1:137500647-137513147 GCF_015104395.2 Macrobrachium nipponense
CATGTGGAACGTTTGGATAGTGGAACGTTGGGCAATGGAATGTCGGACAGTGGAACGTTGGACAGTGGAATGTTGGACAGTGGAACGTTGGACAGAGAAAATGTTGGACAGTGGAACAATGGACATCGGTAAGTTGGACAGTGGAACGTTGGACAATGGGAACTCTGGATACGACTGAACGTTGGACAGTGGAACGTTGACAGTGGAGGGGAACGCTGGACAGTGGAACGTTGGACTAGTGGAACGCTGGATTAAGATGAGCGTTGGAACCTGCGGAATGTTAGACAGCAGAACGTTTTGGATAGTGGAAACGCTGGACAGTGGAACGTTGGACAGTGGAACGCTGGACATAGGAACGTTTTTGGACAGTGGAACTCTGGACACGGGAACGTTGGACAGAGGAACGTTGGATAGTGGAACGTTGGACAGAGGAACGTTGGACTACAGAACCGCTGGACAGTGGAATGTTGGACACTGGAATGTTGGGGACAGGAGAACGTTGGACAGAGGAATGTTGGACAGTGGAAACGTTGGGACAGTGGAACGTCGGACTGCAGAACTTTGGACTGTGGAACATCAAAAAGTTTAAGCGAAAGTGCAATGCATCAATTCTTTGTATTTTCTAATAATAATAATATAATAATAATAATAATAATAATAATAATAATAATAATAATAATAAGTATTATTATTATTATTATTATTATTTTGGTGTTACTGATAACAATACTGATGTAATAATTTCTTTGAAAGGAAACTAGTCCGTCTATTGATCTGAATACCTCGGTTTAGCAACAACAAAAAATAATTTCAACCCATTTACTTCAAAAGGTGATTTAATACTTGGTGGATGAAAAACGCTATTCATTTAAACACCTGTGCAAAACATTACATGAAATAATAATAACGGTATTAACTACGCTCACCAGTATGAATTACACACTATACCAAAACAATTAAAAAGGGGGAGTTTTTATTTATCATATAAACTGATTTAACGCTTATCGAATGGACATCTGTATTGAGAGAGAGAGAGAGAGAGAGAGAGAGAGAGAGAGAGAGAGAGAGAGGTTTGATAATTTGGCAAACTGTTGGTTAGCAGACGCGAGAGACTACCGTTTTCAGTTTCTAAATACAGTATTAAGTATAGAGAAGAATAAAATATAGAATTTAGGCTAAGGGCCAATCGCTGTGACCTATGAGGTTATCACCACTGTAAGCGTCATTGACGGTGAGAAGGTCTGAAAGTGTAACAGGAGGAAAACCTCAAAGCAGTTGCACTATGAATCAATTGGTAGGAGAAGGGTGGCAAGTCAGATGGAGGAAAGGGAATATAAACGGGGGTACAGTAAAAGGAATGAAAGAGGTAGCAGCTAGGGGCCTAAGGGACGCTGCAAAGTCTCTTTAAGTTAATGGTTGCAGTGCGCCGCGTGAGGGGCACTGACGGCACTACCCCCCGCCCCCCCTACGGGGCTGAATGCAGTATTCTATAATATCCATTCTGTAAATACTGGATTTATAATGATTACTATAATTACTCAACAAAAATTAGCAACGAAAATAATAGTTTATTCGTGAATTATAAAAAACGCTAAACGATCAAAATGGAAGTAATTATTTCTCAGCAAATCATTGCGACTCTAAAATGCTCCCAATCAACCTGTCAACCTTCGGAAGAAGAATTCAGGTACGAAAAGAGGCAACAATTTGTGTGTGTGTGTGTGTGTGTGAGAGAGAGAGAAAGAGAGAGAGAGAGAGAGAATGAAAGTTATATATATTCGAACCCCCACAACACAACAAAATCTGCACCAACTAAAAATTAATCTGAAAGGACAAAAAAAAAGAAAAGGAGGAAAAAGGAATGAAAACTATAAAATGCTAATTTTCTAATAATATCAATAATATTAAGCCCCGGGATTCCATAATTAGTTTATATACCAAACACCGCTTAATTATAACGGTGATTTAAAAACGGATTCTCTCTCGATTTATGATAATTAGGAAACGATCTATACTGAATTTCACGTAATAGCACCTGTCATCAATATTTGCTTCCGGGGGGGGGGGGGGGGGGGGGGGGGTGAAGGTGGGCGGGGGTGGCCTCCTTTGCCATGGGCCTCTCCCCCCGAAACCCTTCCCTCCCCCCCTCTCCCTACATGGGGCCTTCATGCAACGTAATAAAATCGCACCTAATTAAGACTGATTGCACTAATTTATGATTATCTATGACGCCTACGTCACTCGAATTTGTCGTTGACATTCGACGAAAGATCTGATCAATTTTATTAGTTTATTCATCTGATGATGGCGATAGTGACTGTGAAAATGATCAGAGAGAGAGAGAGAGAGAGAGAGAGAGAGGAGAGATGGGGGAAAATCAAGCATATAAAAAAGTTAGGATTCCATGAGAGAGAGAGAGAGAGAGAGGAGAGAGAGAGAGAGGAGAGGGGAATTTTATAACACAAAACAAAATACTGTAAAAAACATTGTTTTTTTTTTATCGTTTTAACACGAGTCGGTTAGATATTTAAAAATAAAAGGCAAAACAAATTTACAAAACCCGCATACACCATAAATAAATAATGAATAAAGAAAGATAACAACTAAGATATTATACTCAGTAACATTAATCCCCGAATTCCGGAAGCCTAACATTGCGAATTTGAAGTTGATTTAGGACATAATTTTTCCTACCTGTTTATGTTGATTAAATAAACATCGATTGCAATTTCCGGGTGTCGAGCGTGACATCATCATCATCATTATCATCATGATTATCATCATCATAATTTTCACTTATCAACATTATAATCTAAAATCATTATCATCATCATTATCACCGTTTTCATCATTATTATTATTATCATCATCATCAATTTCCTTTTTTATCATTGTAATTTAACATTATTATTATAATCATCATTATCATCATCATTTAAAATTTTCATATTATCATAATCATCATTTATCATTTTCATCATCATCATCATCATCATCATCATCATCATCATTTTCATTTATTATCACTAAAATTTACATCATTCTCATCATTATCGTCTAATTTGTTTTTCATCATCATCATCGTCATAATTTATCATGAATTTTTCATCATATTTCACATCGTCATTATAACTTATCACTTTTTTTCATTATAATTTATCATCACTATCATAATTATCATCATCATCGTCATTGCCCATCATCATCGTAATCATCATAACTATTGACATTATCATCATTCTAATTATAATCATCATTACCCATCGTTATCATCATTACTATGGAGCACCACCTACCCACCCATTCCCTGAACCACGTTTCGGAATGAAAATTTGATTCCATGGAATCTCGTTCCATATTTTAAGAACATCTCTTAACTGACGATTGCAGTTGAGGGAATCGTGAAAATCAATCCTGGAATACAGGAAACACAAAGAAGGATAATATAATATTATATATTATATATATATATATATATATAACTATATATATGATATAATATATATGTAAGTTTGTCATATCACATTACCGTGATTCATATACATTATATCGAGCTACAAATGTCCTTTAATATCTAATTCGCTCTACCTCGGAATTAATATATTTTCATATGTGCTTAACCGAAAGGGGAATTTATTCAGCGATAATAGAAATTGCCGGCCGACGGGCACGAACCATCGACATCTTCAATTCCAGGCCTGGCGTTGAAGCCTTAGCCCACCCTGCCACCGCAAGAGGATATAAGTTTAAGCCGCCTCCCAACTCAAATACCTGCCGCGCTCAGGATTTTTTAGTTTTGGAGACTGCATCAAACCCTCTCGTCTTCATTAGCGTTGTACTGCTTTTGCCCGCACGTAGCCATTATATAAGTGGAACGCTGGATAGACGAATGTTGGACAGCAGAACGTTGGACAGTGGAACTGCTGGACAGTGTAACATTGGACAGTGGAACGCTGGACAGTGGAACGCTGGACATAGGAACGTTGGACAGTGGAACGTTGGACAGTGGAACTCTGGACAAGGGACGTTGGACCGAGGAATGTTTGACAGAGAACGTTTGATAGTGAAACGTTGGACAGAGAAACGCTGGACAGTGGAATGTCGGACAGTGGAACGTCGGACTGCAGAAAAACTTTGGACTGTGGAACATCAAAAGTTTAAAGCGAAGGTGCAATGCATCCACTACCCGATAAAATTCTCCTTGTACTTTTCTATCAATAATACTAATAATAATAATAATAATAATAATAATATAATAATAATAATAATAATAATAATAATAATATTATTATTATTATTATTATTATTATTATTATTATTATTATTATGGTGTTACTGATAACAATACTGATGTAATAATTTCTTTGAAAGGAAACTAATCCGTCTGTTGATCTGAATACCTCGGTTTAGCAACAACAAAAAATAATTCAACCCATTTACTTTCAAAAGTTGATTTAATACTTGGATGAAACGCTATTCATTTATACACCTGTGAAACAATTACATGAAATATATAACGGTATTAATACGCTCACCAGTATGAATTACACAATATACCAAAACAATTAAAAAGGGGGAGTTTGTATTTATCATATAAACTGATTTAACGCTTATCGAATGGACAGCTATATTGAGAGAGAGAGAGAGAGAGAGAGAGAGATGGACGACCAATTTGGCAAATTGTTGGTTACAGACGCGAGAGACTACCGTTTTCAGTTTCTAAATACAGTATTAAGTATAGAGTAGAATAAAACATAGATTTAGGCTAAGGGCCAATCGCTGTGATCTATGAGATTATTCACCACTGTAAGCGTCATTGACAGTGAGTCTGAAAGGTATAACAGGAGGAAAACCTCAAAGCAGTTGCACTATGAATCAATTGGTAGGAGAAGGGTGGCAAGTCAGATGGAAGAAAGGAATATAAACGGGGGTACAGTAAAAGGAATGAAGAGGTAGCAGCTAGGGGCCTAAGGGACGCTGCAAAGTCTCTTAAGTAATGGTTGCAGTGCGCCGCGTGAGGGGCACTGACGGCACTAACCCCTACGGGGCTGAATGCAGTATTCTATAATTATCCATTCTGTAAATACTGATTTATAATGATTATTATAATTACTCAACAAAAATTAGCAACGAAAATAATAGTTTATTCGTGAATTATAAAAAACGCTAAACGATCAAAATGGAAGTAATTATTTCTCAGCAAAATCAAAATCATTGCGACTCTAAAATGCTCCAATCAACCTGTCAACCTTCGGAAGAAGAATTCAGGTACGAAAAGAGGCAACAATTTGTGTGTGTGTGTGTGTGTGTGTGTGTGTGGAGAGAGAGAGAGAGAGAGAGAGAGAGAGAGAGAGAGAGAGAGAGAATGAAAAGTTATATATATTCGAACCCCACACAACAAAATCTGCACCAACTAAAAATTAATCTGAAAGGACAAAAAAAAAAAGAAAAGGAGGAAAAAAAAAAAAAAAGGAATGAAACTATAAAATGCTAACAATTTTCTAATAATATACAATAATATTAAGCCCCGGGATTCCATAATTAGTTTATATACCAAACACCGCTTAATTATCGGTGATTTAAAAACGGATTCTCTCTCGATTTATGATAATTAGGAACGATCTATTACTGAATTTCACGTATAGCACCTGTCATCAATATTTCCTTCGGGGGGGGGGGGGGGGGGGGTGGGGGGGGGGGGGGCTGAAGTGGCGGGGGTAGGCCTCCTTGCCATGGGCCTCTCCCCCCGACCCCTTCCCTCCCCCCTCTCCCTACATGGGCTCATGCAACGTAATAAAATCGCACCTAATTAAGACTGATTGCACTAATTTATGATTATCTATGACGCCTACGTCACTCGAATTCGTGACATTCGACGAAAGATCTGATCAATTTTATTAGTTTATTCTCTGATGATGGCGATAGTGACTGTGAAATGATCAGAGAGAGAGAGAGAGAGAGAGAGAGAGAGAGAGAGAGAGAGAGAAGATTGGGGAAAATCAAGCATATCAAAAATTAGGATTCCTGAGAGAGAGAGAGAGAGAGAGAGAGAGAGAGAGAGAGAGAGAGAGAGAGAATTTTATAACACAAAATACTGTAAAAAACATTATTCTTTTAACACGAGTCGGTTAGATATTTAAATAAAAAGGCAAAACAATACAAAAACCCGCATACACCATAAATAAATAAATGAATAAATAAAGAAAGATAACAACTAAGATATTATAACTCTAGTAACATTAAATCCCCGAATTCCGGAAGCCTAACATTGCGAATTTGAAGTTGATTTAGACATAATTTTTCCTACCTGTTTATGTTTGATTAAGTAAACATCGATTGCAATTTTCGGGTGTCAAGCGTGACATCATCATCATCATTATCATCATGATTATCATCATCATAATTTTCACTTATCAACATTATAATCTAGCATCATTATCATCATCATTATCACCGTTTTCATCCATTATTATTATTAAATCATCATCATCAATTTCCTTTTTTATCATTGTAATTTAACATTATCATTATAATCATCATTATCATCATCATTTAAAATTTTCATAATTATCATATCATCATTTATCATTTTCATCATCATCATCATCATCTCTCTCTCGTAGTAGCCATCTTGCTTGGTGAGACGTACCCGCGTGAAGTCACAATAATCAACAGATATCACAAGTTTAACATACGACTAGAATTTGAGAAATATCTAGAAGTGTTCGTGAACTATCGGTGATAAGATTAGTGTGAAAACAAAATATAGATAAAGCGTCTTCTAAGTTAGTTTATCAAGTGTAATACTATAAATCAGAACAAGATGGCAGTAAGTTCCAACTGCGGGAAAAGGTGGCGTAATTTGGCGTGTTTAGCGAATTCGCAATACGATGAGGTAGCAGGAAGGGAACTGGCATTTCTCATCTATGAAATCAGCAACAGTCCTACCAAAAAGATACAAAAGCATTCATAGATATATAGAGGAATATAATCCTTCAAACTGGAACAAAAAAATCTAATGAAAACATCTTGAAAATAATTGAAGAAGTTCCAAATAAAATCCAGTGGTCAAGAGACTCATAAAGAAAATATACATAAACCAACATATTCCGACAAAGAAATGAATAAGGTGAATCTTGTGAATATACTAATTGATGCATTAGGAAAAAGAATGCCAAAAGCATGCAAACTGTGTAAGGTTTGGGTATAGCATAGTCAATCCACAAACCTAATCAGAAAATGTGCTGCATGCAACATTCCGACACCATCCACAGTGTGCTGAGGTAATACAAGATTTGAGAAAGAATACAAGAATTTTTTGTTCAACATGTCTATCATGGATAGACAACCTGTTATTAAATCAAGATTGAATGTACAAATAGTTGAGGATGAAGAAGAAGAGGAAGAAGAAGAAGAAGAAAAAGAAGAAGAGGAAAACGGAAGAGAAGTAAACAAAAATGAAATGACAGAAAAAAAATAAGGAAAACAAAGAACAAGATAAAAGTATGGATGCAGAGATACTCATTGATACTACATATGAGGCAATAAAGCAGCTACCTACGAAGAAATAAATTACGATATGACAACAGAAAAGCAAATCCCGAAGAGGCTCTACCCAGATCTATACAATGACGGAAAGAGGAAAAAATAGACAAGAAAGACAAATCTGCAACCTTTTAAAAGAGGGAAGGGTTGCAGATTTGGAGAAAGATGTTTACTACAAACATCCTAAAGATATGTCAAAACTATGAAATATATGGTAAATGTGCATACTTAGATGGATATGGGATGATTGCAGAGATCTGCATCCAAAAAATATGTAAAAACCTAAAAGAGGAAAAGGATGTAAGTTCGACAAAAAATGCAAATATATGCACCTGTGCCATGAATCATAATCAAAAAAACTAAATAACCAACCAAGTAATAAAATCCAAAATAAGAAAGAAACAAATAAAGAGAGAAATCAAGAATATCAGGTAAAAGAGAAAAGCAAACCACCGAATGACGATAATGCAGGAGGTGTCAGCAAAAAAGTTTCAAACAAGCATCAGCTCCGAAATTCTACTCAAGAGATAATAACTGTAATTTATTATGCAAGAGGATATTGCAGAAACGGAGAAAATTGCAGATTCAGACACAAAATTAATAATTATGATGAGGAGATCAAATATTATGGAAAAGTTGGATTTTTTAATGTCAGAATTTCTGGAAATGAAAAAAGAACAACATACCAGAACAGGAAAGAGACATGGGAAAATCCTTATTACTATCAGTATTAAATGAAGGAGAAAAACACCCCCCCGCAACCATCATAGTGATGAATGCGCAGGGTTTAGTTACGAGTAACTCAAAAAGAAAAATAGAGTACTTAGAAGAACTAACCCAAAATGAAAAGAAAATAGATATAATGAATAATAAGTGAACCTGGTTATTCCCAAGAGACTGGGAATGATGATTCAAATAAAAAGGGTTCCGGCCAAACTTATAGATCAGATAGAAAAAATAGGAATCAAGGGGGAACCGCAATATATGGGAAAGACAAAAAACAAGGAAAAAATATATGAGAAATATAGTAACTCAGAATGTGAACTAATAGCGGTAGAATTTGAATCTGAAAAATTGATGAACATAGTAATATATAGACCTCCTAATACTACAAGAGTTTGACTTAATAATTGAAAAATTGGATGATATATGTAGAAATCACAGGACTGGACTATTCTCCTATCTGGTGACTTCAACTTTCCTTTCGTAGAATGGAAAGAACTAATAGGAGATTGTGGTTGTACTTATACATATAAAAAAGAGAGTAATAGTAGTGCAGAAAGATAAGAGGCAATTTGAAAAGCTATCAGATATGCTACTAGAATACAACATTCAACAAATAAATCACCGGCCAAACAAGAAAGGAAATACTTTGGTAGACCTAGTATTTGTGAACGAGATGAATTATGTTAAAGCAAATAATAGTTTATAATGGCGAGTATTCAGACCATAATGTCATAGAATGAACAGTTCATTCCAAAGCAAGTGAAAATAGAGATAAGCAAGAATGAAAAAGTGGGAAGGATATGGAAAATACAACTTCTACAGTTAAAAATATAAAATGGTCAGAAATTAATGAAGAATTAAACAAAGATTGGGATAACATTTTCGTAAGTTGATGACATAATGGGTAAATACGGAGATATTATATCATTGGAGATAATAGTGGAAAAATATATACCGAAGAAGAAAGTAAACATCATTCATGCATACCAAGAGACAGAAGGATCTGTTCCATAAAATCAGAAAGTGGAAAAAAAGGTCTTGCAAAAGAAAAAATGCATGGAAAGTTATAGACTAAAAAGTAAGATAGAAATGCATAACAAAAGATTATACAATCAAAAGAAAATGAAAACGGGACTTGGAAGAAAAAACCCTATTAAATATCAATGGCAAAACCCCAAACTATTATACTCAATATGCGAAGAAGATGAATAAAAGAAGAATAGAAATAGGCCCTCTGAGAAATTGAAGGGAGATTAACGAAATGAAAAAAAAGGAAATTTGCAACATACTGGCAGAACGATATAAGAGAGAATTCACCCCTAAAAGAATAGATAATGACGATAATGATATAGAAGTAAGGGATGAAAATACGTGAATATTTAGCTGACATAGATATTAATGAAGCTGATATTGTGCAGGCTATTAATGAATTAAAAATGGAGCTGCTGCAGGGCCTGATGGAATTCCTGCTATTTTGTTAAAGAAAGTAGTTCATTCTATCGCAAAGCCACTTGCAATATTATTACAAAGTGTAGATACAGGCAAGATATATGATGAGCACAAATTAGCATATATTACCCCTACTTTCAAAAGTGGATCAAGACTAGAGGGCAAGTAATTATAGCCCATGGAGTCTAAAAAAAAAAACACAATCACAATATTATGAAAGTGTATGAAAGGGTATGAGAAAAATATTATGAAAACATTTAATAAAAAAATATTTGTTTAATAAAGGACAACATGGTTTCGTACCCGGAAAAAGTACACAAACCCAACTGTTCGTCCACCGTGAAAACATATTCAAAAATATGAAAAGCGGAAATGAACAGATGTGGTTTATTTGACTTTGCAAAAGCTTTTGATAAAGTAGACCATAATATATTAGCGAAGAAAATTAGAAAACACAATATCGTGGATAAAGTAGGAAGATGGTTAAAAGAATTTTTACACAACAGAAAACAGATAGTTATTGCAAACGACGAGAAATCAGATGAAGCCAAGGTAATATCCGGTGTGCCGCAAGGTACGGTGTTAGCTGCATACTGTTTGTTATTATGATTGAAGACTAGACAATAATGTTAAGGATTCGGTAGTGAGTAGTTTCGCAGATGACACAAGAATAAGTAGAGAAATTACTTGTGATGAAGATAGGAACGCTCTACAAAGAGACCTTAACAAAGTATATGATTGGGCAGAGGTAAATAGGATGGTATTTAACTCTGATAAATTTGAATCAATAAATTATGGAGACAGAGAAAGAAAGCTATATGCATATAAGGGACCTAATAATGAGACCATCACAAATAAGGAAGCAGTTAAAGACCTTGGTGTGATGATGAATAGGAAACATGTTATGCAATGATCAAATAGCAACTCTGTTGGCAAAATGTAAAGCAAAAATGGAATGTTTGTTACGGCACTTCAAAACAGAAAAGCTGAACACATGATTATGCTTTATAAAACATATGTTCGTAGTCCACTTTTGAATATTGCAATATGATATGGTACCCACACTATCAAAAGGATATTGCACAAATAGAGAGTGTACAAAGGTCCTTTACAAGCTAGAATAGAAGAAGTTAAGGACCTAGACTACTGGGAAAGACTACAATTCTTAAATTATATAGTCTAGAAAGGAGAAGAGAACGCTACATGATAATTCAGGCATGGAAACAGATAGAAGGAATAGCAGAAAATATCATGGAACTAAAAATATCAGAAAGAGCAAGCAGAGGTAGATTAATAGTGCCCAAAACTATACCAGGAAAAATAGGAAAGCACACAGGACATTAATCCACTACGCCACCAGCATCGATAATGCAGTCGCGTCTATTACAATGCGTTTGCCAGCTCATCTGAGGAATATATCAGGAGTGAGCGTAGATGTGTTTTTAAGAATAAGCTCGACAAATATCTAAACTGCATCCCAGACCATCCAAGATTGGAAGATGCAAAATATACCGGAAGATGTACTAGCAACTCTCTGGTAGACATTAGAGGTGGCCTCACACTGAGGGACCTGGGGCAAACCCGAACAGATGTAAGGTCTGTAAGGTTAAGGTCTGTAAGATCATCATCATCATCATTTTCATTTATTATCACTAAAATAAAATTTAACATCATTCTCATCATTATCATAATTTTCATCATCATCATCGTCATAATTTATCATGAATTTTCATCATCATTTTCATCATCGTCATTATAACTTATCACTTTTTTCATTATAAGTTTATCATCACTATCATAATTATCATCATCATCGTCATTGCCATCATCATCGTAATCATCATAACTATTGATGATTATCATCATTCTAATTATAATCATCATTACCATCGTTATCATCATTACTATGGAGCACCACCTACCCACCCCCATTCCCTGAACCACGTTCGGAATAAGAAATTTGATTCCATGGAATCTCGTTCCATATTTTAAGAACATCTCTTAACTGACGATTGCAGTTGAGGGAATCGTGAAATCAATCCTGGAATACAGGACACAAGAGGATATATATATATATATATATATATATATATATATATATATATATATATATATATATATATATATATGTAAGTCATATCACATTACCGTGATTCATATACATATATCGAGCTACAAATGTCCTTTAATATCTAATTCGCTCTACCTCGGAATTAATATATTTTCATATGTGCTTAACCAAGAAGGGGAATTTATTCAGCGATATAGAATTGCCGGCCGACGGGCACGAACCATCGACATCTTCAATTCCAGGCCTGGCAGTGAAGCCTTAGCCCACCCTGCCACCGCAAGAGGATATAAGTTTAAGCCGCCTCCCAACTCAAATACCTGCCGCGCTCAGGTATTTTTAGTTTTGGAGACTGCATCAAACCCATCTCGTCTTCAGTAGCGTTGTACTGCTTTTGCCCGCACGTAGCCATTATATAAGTGGAACGCTGGATAGACGAATGTTGGACAGCAGAACGTTGGACAGTGGAACGCTGGACAGTGTAACATTGGACAGTGGAACGCTGGACAGTGGAACGCTGGACATAGCAACGTGGACAGTGGAACGTTGGACAGTGGAACTCTGGACAGGGGAACGTTGGACCGAGGAATGTTTGACAGAGGAACGTTTGATAGTGAAATAAACGTTGGACAGAGAAACGCTGGACAGTGGAAATGTCGGACAGTGGAACGTCGGACTGCAGAACATTTGGGACTGTGGAACATCAAAAGTT
>NC_061108.1:137515647-137516945 GCF_015104395.2 Macrobrachium nipponense
TCATCTAAAATTTAACATCATTCTCATCATTATCATAATTTTCATCATCATCATCGTCATAATTTATCATGAATTTTCATCATCATTTTCATCATCGTCATTATAACTTATCACTTTTTTCATTATAATTTATCATCACTATCATAATTATCATCATCATCGTCATTGCCATCATCATCGTAATCATCATAACTATTGACATTATCATCATTCTAATTATAATCATCATTACCATCGTTTATCATCATTACTATGGAGCACCACCTACCATCCCATTCCCTGAACCACGTTCGGAATGAAATTTGATTCCATGGAATCTCGTTCCATATTTTAAGAACATCTCTTAACTGACGATTGCAGTTGAGGGAATCGTGAAAATCAATCCTGGAATACAGGACAAGAAGGATAGATGATATATATATATATATATATCTATATATATATATATCTATATATATATATATATATATATATGTAAGTCATATCACATTACCGTTGATTCATATACATATATCGAGCTACAAATTTGTCCTTTAATATCTAATTCGCTCTACCTCGGAATTAATATATTTTCATATGTGCTTAACCGAAGGGGAATTTATTCAGCGATAATAGAATTGCCGGCCGACGGCACGAACCATCGACATCTTCAATTCCAGGCCTGGCAGTGAAAAGCCTTAGCCCACCCTGCCACCGCAAGAGGATATAAGTTTAAGCCGCCTCCCAACTCAAATACCTGCCGCGCTCAGGTATTTTTAGTTTTGGAGACTGCATCAAACCCATCTCGTCTTCAGTAGCGTTGTACTGCTTTTGCCCGCACGATAGCCATTATATAAGTGGAAACGCTGATAGACGAATGTTGGACAGCAGAACGTTTGGACAGTGGAACGCTGGACAGTGTAACATTGGACAGTGGAACGCTGGACAGTGGAACGCTGGACATAGGAACGTTGGACAGTGGAACGTTGGACAGTGGAACTCTGGACAGGGGAACGTTGGACCGAGGAATGTTTGACAGAGGAACGTTTGATAGTGAAACGTTGGACAGAGAAACGCTGGACAGTGGAATGTCGGACAGTGGAACGTCGGACTGCAGAACTTTGGACTGTGGAACATCAAAGTTTAAGCGAAGGTGCAATGCATCACTACCCGATAAAATTCTCCTTGTACTTTTCTATCAATAATACTAATCAATAATAATAATAATAATAATAATAATAATAATAATAATAAAATTAATTATTATTATTATTATTATTATTATTATTATTATTATTATTATTATTATTATTATGGTG
>NC_061108.1:137517445-137522445 GCF_015104395.2 Macrobrachium nipponense
ACTCCGGAACGTTGGACAGCGACGTTTGACAAGAGGAACGCTGGACAATGGAAACAATTGGACAGTGGAACGCTGGAATAGCCGACACGTTTGGACTGCGGAACGTTTGGGACAGCAGAAAACGTTGGACAGTGGAACGCTCTGAACAGTGGAAACTGGACAGGAACGGCTGGACATAGGAACGTTGGACAGTGGAACATGGACAGTGGAAACTCTGGACAGGGGAAAGTGGACAGAGGAATTTGGACAGAGGAACGTATGATAGTGGAACGTTGGACAGAGGAAACGTTTGGACTACAGAACGCTGGAAGTGTGAACGTTGGACAGAGGAATGTTTGGAACCGCGAGGAACGTTGGACAGAGGAATGTTGGACAGTGGAACGTTTGGACAGTGGAACGTCGGATGCAGACTTTGGAATGTGGAACCTCAAAAATTTACAGCGAAGGTGCAATGCATCACTACCCGATTAAAAGATCTCCTTGTATTTTTCTATCAATAATAATAATAATAAAATAATAATAATTAATAAAATAATAATAATAATAATAATAATAAATATATTATTATTATTATTATTATTAGTATTTATTATTATTATATTATTATTATTATGATTTATTATTATGTATGTTACTGATAACAATACTAATCCGTCTGTTGATCTGAATACCTCGTTAGCAACAAACAAAAAAATAATCAACCCATTTACTTCAAAAGTTGATTTAATACTGGATGAAAAACGAGCTATCATTATAACCCTGTGAAAAAACAATTACATGAAATATATAAACGGTATTAATACGCTCACCAGTATGAATGACACCAATATACCAAAAACAATTAAAAGGGGGAGTTTGTATTATTTCATATAAAAACTGATTTAACGGCTTATCGAATGTACAGCTATATTGAGAGACGAGAGAGAGAGAAGAGAGAGAGAGAGTGAGTGAGTGGAGAGAGAGGAGAGAGGAGAGAGAAGATGGACGACCATTTGGGCAAATTGTTGGTTAGCAGACGCGAGAGACTACGTTTCATTTATAAATACAGTATACAATATAGAGTAGAATAAAACACGAAAAACTTAGGCCAAGGGGCCCAATCGCTGGACCTATGAGGTTATCCGATGAAAGAGTTTGCAGCTAGGGGGCCGAAGGGGACGTGCAACGTCTCCTTTAAGTAAATGTTGCAGTGCGACACGTGGGTGCACTGACGGCACTAATCCCCTTGCAGGGCTGAATGCAGTATTCTATGATATCCATTCTGTAATACTGATTATAATGATGAATTACTCACCAAAATTTAGAAAAACGAAAATAATAGTTATTCGTTGGACATTATAAAAAACGCTAAAACGATCAAAAAGGAAGTAATTATTTCTCGGCGAAATCATTGCCGACTAGTAAAATGCTCAATTACACCTACGTCAACCTTGGAAGAAGAATTCAGGTACCGAAAAGAGGCAACAATTTTTATATCTTTATTCGGGGTAAAAAAAAAAAAATATATAAATAAATAAAAAAAAAAGATTGACTTTTAACTGCAGCCAAAATTGTCCGACTATTTTATCAAATCAAGGAAATAGTAATTTATAAATTGTTTGACATAAATAGAAATGTATACCTCTGTATTTATGCTGCATGCCGTTTTAGTTTTCTGAAAAGAAACTATTGTGCTGACTTTTTCTGTCCGCCCTCATATCTCAAAATAACTGAGGCTAGAGGCTGCAAATTGGTAGGTTCGTCATCCACACCCTCCGATCATCAACATCTCAAATTGCAGCCTTCTAGCCTCGGTAGTTTCAATTTTACTTAAGTTAAACTTATGCAAGATCGTGCGTGTGGCACAATCGACAGGACAGGCTACCACCGGGTCGTGGCGTAAAGTTCAATGGTCGCGGCTCATACAGCATTATACCGAGATCACTTAAGATAGATATATTTTCTGTGGCCTTTCATTATATTTTTTACTTTTATTATTAAAGACAAAAATGACATCAACAGATTGATATTAATCTTATTTTATCCATAGCGGCTTCTGGAATGGAATGAATGAAAGAATTTAGTCCAAAGACCAAAAGCTGCGACCTATGGGGTCATTCAGCTATGAAACGGAAGTTGAGAGTAAAAGGCTTGAAAGGTGTAACAGGAAGAAGTCATTGCAGTGTCAGAGAAGGTGGAAAGTAAGGTGGAAGAAAGAGAATATGAACGGAGGTACAGCAAAAGAAATGAAAAGTGTTGCAGCTAGCGGTCGAAGGGCCCGCAGCAAAGAACCTTAGGTAATGCCTACAGTACACCACGTGAAGTGCACTGACGGCGCTACCACTGTGCGGGGCATAGCTACATTGGACTAGGTTTAATTTATCAGGCATTCATGTTATCAGTATAATAACATCATGAAAAAAATGAGAATTCCCAAGCTACTAAATTCTGTAAGAAATAGACCTCGAACGTTCCAAAAAGGTTACTATCTACTGAATAAATTTACATCTAGAAAAGCTTCGGTTGAAGAATGAACTGATCCAAAGACGATTTACAAGTAATTCACAAAAAGGCAAAAATCCAAAAAACAAAGAAAAAACAAATAAAAGAAAAATTGTCAGTAGTTGTACCCCACCCCCATAAAAACAGTTACCAACAAATGGTTCTGCCACCTGTATATGTAAATGCTTCTTACAGCATTTCCATGGATTCTCTTTTTGGAAAATCATATGACATGTTTTTGTAGCAAAAAAAAAAAAAAAAAAAAAATAAATACAAAAAAGACAATTTAGTATAAATCCATTATATGAAAAACGCAAAACCCAAATATCACTGACATGTTTTCGTAAAAAAGGGCAATTTAGTATAAGTTTCTTTGTTTGTATGGTGTTGTTACGTTGCATGGAACCACTGGTTATTCTGCAACGGGACCAACGGCTTTACGTGACTTCCGAACCACGTCGTGAGTGAAACTTCTATCACTAGAAAAATTTAGTATAGAACTTTTTATAAAAAAACGCACAAACCAAATTTGTCAACAAGTGTCTCACGTCTAAACTGGAAAATTTTCCAAATCTTTATCTAAGGTTTCCCGGCCCATTTCACCTGTCAGTGTTTTCCATACCGTCGATTTCCAAAACGTCAAAAGAATAGAAGGAAAAGTGTTATCTAAATGGCGGTTGGGGAGAGAGAAGTGGGGGTGGGGGGAGGGGTCACCTCTGGGCTGGTCGTTTGCCACCCTCCCCACCCCCAAAAAAAAAAATAGAAGAGAGGGAGAGGCAGGCTGCCCTATGACCATTGTGGAGCACAGAGATAGAAGACGCAGGTATGTATCTTGCAGCTGATAACACATTCTTTTGAATGATTTTATATGACGAGCAACAGTACTTCACGTTTTAGAGACATATTAGGTTTTGTAAGGTTATAAAGCGCCACTTTCTGAAGATCACCGTTTCCATGACGAATGTCAAATCTATGTAAAATACGCTAGATTCAGGGACACTACGTTTCCATTTGGTCTAAGCTATAGTAGATTCACATCAACAGTGCATTTGATGTTTAGGCCCGTCCCCTTACGACTCTCCTGATTGGCTGTTGATAGCTAATCACAGGGCTGGAAATTCTCAGTCTCTCTCGAGAGCTCACATAGGCAGATGTATCGCTCCTGAGGGATACGTCTTTCAAACGTATACCTCAGGAGAGGTGGTGGAACATACATCCTGCCCATGTGAACTCTCTCTCGAGAGACTGAGAGTTTACAGCCCTGTGATTGGCTTATCAACAGCCAATCAGGAGCGTCGTAAGGGGCGGCCTAGACATCAAATGCACTGTTGATGTGAATCTACTATATGTGTGACTGTTTCTTTGACACATATCAGAGAACTAATGAGCCCGATGCCCACTTCAAAGCTTTTGGTCACTGTATGCCCAAATCCATAGTCAAGTTGCCAATGGAGACTAAATCACATGTGGGATTGAGTGGTTGACCCTGAGCTTGTAAGGTATGTCTGGATGAGGGAAATGTGCTGAAGAAGAAATGGATGAAAGGAATAATAATAATTCAGTCATCCATAACATAATTATCAGGTGATAGAAGCTACTGTAAGAATTGTAGGGGCATAATACTAATTAGTATACAGGGGAAGTTGTCTGATAGGAATTTAGTTGAAAAATATAAAACTGATAACCAAATGATTGACAGGGGAAGAACAGTGGCGGTTTATACAAGAAATGAAATGGATGTATGTGATGAAGTTTTTACTTAACGCGGAGATGTAAACATATGAAAAAAATTAAAACAATATCTCTTTACTGATATAAGAAATATCTAATATAGAATATTCCCAGCAGATTCTCGCGGCGTGGCCAAACTCCCAAAATCCACCAGGGGCCCAAATCCGCCATAAGCGATGAGATCAGGCTGAGTGCTGACATTTGTCAAATCTGACCCTCGCCGTAACAGGTCATGAAATCTTGGTCTGCCATTTGCACATTGCTAGACATAAAAACACACACACACACACACACACACACACACACACACACACACACACACATATATATATATATATATATATATATATATATATATATATATATATATATATATATTAATAATATATTATTTCCCGTGTTTTTATCTTAACAAAATGAAACTTCAATAAGCCATCTAACTAGCCGCGTTTTGTTTCGTAAATTCATTTCTATACTAATTTCCCATTTTTTTGGAATTCAAATAAAAAAATATAGACCCATCCTCTAATGAAGATCAAAAAAGCAGTTCACCCGCATGCAATTTTAATATAATAATAAAGAAAAGTCCTGTGTTATGTAATACTGTATTTTTTTTGCTGTAAATGTTCAATACTAATTAATATTCAGGGGCGGCGTAATAATTCAATTACAAAGGACAATTACAACATCTATTTTCCCTCTTCACTGTCAAAGATTTCTTCAATTAAAAATTCTTGGGTTTAAAGGCATGTTTAATTACTATTATTATTATATTATTATTATTATTA
>NC_061108.1:137542445-137554945 GCF_015104395.2 Macrobrachium nipponense
TTTCGTTGGGGAACGGAATGGCTATTACCTGCCATTTTCCTTCAGCATTGGGTGCTTGCAAAATTGTTTTTTAAAAAATGTGGGAGAGAGAGAGAGAGAGAGAGAGAGAGAGAGAGAGAGAGAGAGAGAGAGAGACTTCATCACAAGACGGCTGGGTTTCACAATCATCCCAGGCACAGTACACCCACACTCCAACACGTACACAAACCTCTTCACACTTACACACGCACACACACAAACACACAATTCAAGTCGAAACGCGTGCTTTATCTCTCTCTCTCTCTCTCTCTCTCTCTCTCTCTCTCTCTCTCTCTCTCGTGTAGACTACTCGGAGTGAACAAGAGAAGGAAAATAGAGATTTATCTTTGACCTTTATTCGACTTTCATTTAAGAGGTTTCAACTCTTACTTTGCTTTAAGAAGTTCCTCAGCAATTTTGTCTATAGAGACAACTATTTCTCTCTCTCTCTCTCTCTCTCTCTCTCCTCTCTCTCTCTCTCTGATGATGATGACGAATGTGCGAGTATAACTTGAGAGGTACTCATTATATAAGCGAAATCCTTTATCTTATAATGAATGACACAGTGCGTGTTTCCATCGAAATTCTGTCTGTCTGTCTGTCTGTCTGTCTCTCTCTCTCTCTCTATCTATCTATCTATCTATCTCTCTCGTAGCTTGCTGTGTGAAAGGGACTCACTACACAAGCGAAATCCTTTATCTTATTAATTTAACAGTTTACATTTCCATCGATACTCTCTCTCTCTCTCTCTCTCTCTCTCTCTCTCTCTCTCTCTCTCTCTCGTATCACCTGTGGGTGAAGGGCACTCATTATATAAGCGAAACCCATTATTTCATTATTGTTAAATCAGTTTTAATTCCCATCGAATTTCTCTCTCTCTCTCTCTCTCTCTCTCTCTCTCTCTCTCTCTCTCTCAAAGCTTGTCGGTCACGGGCAATTATCAAGTAAGCAAACCCTTTATTTCATTATTGTTAAATCAGTTTTTATCCCCATCATTCGTAACTGACCTTATCTTGACCCATTTATAGTTTAACTTTACATTAGCACAAACAAATAAACATTTTGTAATGCATATAATATGACCTTTTCCAGTACGGATGAATGACAAGATTTTTGTATAAATTTTATTATCAGTTCGTTGGTAAGAGGACTATACTGTTCCCAGTTATTATTATTATTATTATTATTATTATTATTATTATTATTATTATTATTATTATTATTATTATTATTATTATTTTATTATTATTATTATCATTGTTGTTATGGTTATTGCTATTATTATTATTGTAGCATGAGTCCTGAAATGTAGAAACAAATCCACTGTTATGGATGGGTTAAATATATTTGCTACCATACATAACTAAGGAATAGTTTCTCGATTATTATTATTATTATTATTATTATTATTATTATTATTATTATTATTATTATTATTATTATTATTATTATTATTATTATATTGGTGATTTCCTTCTAATCACCAAACGGATTTGAATTTCTCGTAACATACGAATCACCAATTCCCACATTCATAATGCAAATGAGAAAATGGAAGAATGGATGCTAAAGATGATAATAATGATAATGAAATGACGATAATGATGATGATGATGATGACGTCAGGCACGACGCTCGCAAATGACGTTGAACGGTCACCTAAATGACGTAAATGAACAGTAAATGAGTTCTGAAATCACCGTTAATTATTCTCTGATAGATGGATGTACTCAGCGATTGGATTTGGCCGTTTAATGATATCGGATAATTAGCATTTAAACGTTTACACTTTGCTAATTTATCTATGATAGTTTGGTCGATTTTATTTCTCTCTCTCTCTCTCTCTCTCTCTCTCTCTCTCTCTCTCTCTCTCTCTCTCTCTCTCATCGTCTTTGTTTCTCAATGATAGCTTGGTTCAACTTTATGTGCTGTTTCTTGTACCTATCTCTCTCCCTCTCTCTTCTTCTCTCATCTCTCTCTCTCTCTCTCCTCTCGCTGTGTTTATGATAGCTTGGTTAACCTTATCGTCTATTTCTCTTTCTCTCTCTCCTCTCTCTCTCTCTCTCTCTCTCTCTCTCTCTTTCGGGTCTATGATAGCTCGGTTCAACCTTATCGTCTATTTCTCTCTCTCTCTCTCTCTCTCTCTCTCTCTCTCTCTCTCTTTCTTTCTCTCTCTCTCTCTCACAACACACACACACATACTTTCCACAGGTAATTTGTGCATCTATATCCGTACTGTCATCCAATTTAAGATTCAATTTGCTTGCTATTTTATATATATATATATATATATATATATATATATATATATATATATATATATATATATATATATAATGGATATGGACATTGGACATGGATTTATTACCATTATCAATGACAGTAGATGTTAATTTTCCCTAGGGTACCATTCTTCTCTGAAAGATATATATATACATACATATATATATATATTATATAGATATATTATATATATATATATATATATATATATTATATACTATATATATAATAATTATGAGTTGTTTTTTAAAAGAAGGCAAACATAACTTAGTTAAACATAAGCACAATCAAGTGTTAAACTCTACAATGATAAACTACTTAAGACATAAAGTATCTAGATACGTTAAAGTAGATATTAACTTACCTTTTATTCTTCTCAATACGGACAAGTTTCATTCACACTACCATGAAAAATATCAAGGTAATACGAAAGTCCAAGTAAATTTCAAATTCAAAAAGAAAATTCCAATTTTTTTTTCTAACTTCGGTGAACCAGGAATTTTAGTTAATGATATTCAGAGGAATCCTTTTGGCTGAACGTTCATCAAGTTGTACAATTCTTCTTTCATTCCCATTCCTGAAATTATTCCGGGCAAAAATTTCATGGAATTTCTTTTTCTTTTTATTTTTTTTTTAATAGAATAAATTACTTTCATGGCCACGTACGAGGGAAAGCTGAAATGGTTTCAGAAAGCTGCTGAAATCGATTCGTATATTATAAAATTTCTGACCTAATCTATTTAAGTTAAGTTTAGCAAATAAAGCTATCATGCTTGTGTGAGCCGTGGCCCATAAAAACTTTCCAGCCTGTCCTGTAGCGTTGCCAGATTGATCATTGGCTGACTTTAACGTTAAATGGAATAAACATGACTGAGGTTAGAGGGTTGCAATTTGGTATGTTAGAGATTGGAGGTGGATGATAAACGTAGTAATTTGCAGCCTCTAGCCTCAGTAGCTTTTAAGATCTGAGGGCGGATTGCGAAAGTTAGGCTGTCAAGGCAAACACAGAGTCACTCTAGGCCCATACAAGAAATTTAAACAGTGAAAAGAACGAGTTAGAGCGGTTGGACAGCGAGATAGAGAGAGCCAGAAAATAAGGTAGATGAAGTACAACACTATCTACGTAATGCTTACAGTGCACCATATGAGGTGCAATGATGGCACTACCTACTCACGTGATGCTGACATAATGAATGACAGCTTAGTAGACAGAAAAAGAAATCACTATAAATTGATTTTTCATTCCTTTTGTCTGCTACATCAATCATACTCTTATTGTGAATTAACTCTTAAATGCAAAGTAAATTTATTTCATAATGGATAATTATTGTATTATCATAAGGAGATACTGAAAGTCTGTTTGCAATGGGGTGTTATATATTTTTATATGAAGAGAATATTTTCATGAGGTGTTGTTAATAGACCTTTTGACAATGGAACAGAAATTGTAGTTATAGTCCTTTTGAAAATGGAACTGAAATTGTAGTTATAGTCCTTTTGACAATGGAACTGAAATTGTAGTTATAGTCATTTTGACAATGGAACTAAAATTTCTGTCTGTTGACAAACATAGGCGCGCATTTGCAGTCCAAACAATAATGCCCAGCATTTAAAATAAACAAACATAAAGCCTAATTCTCTTCCGCCACAATGTCCTCTTATTATCCAAGTTGCAATATAACAATCCCTGTATTACCTAAAGCAAAACCCTTTCGACTTTGGGCTTTTGTTGCGTGGCATCGCAAATCATCGCAAGGCCGCCGCTGTAATGATGCAAGTTCTGCCCTTGAATTGCTCTGCAACTGCAGAGCACGGCCACTGAATTGCATTTTGAAAGTGTACGTTTGTTTCGAAGGACCGTATAGCTGTCTTCGTATATCGCCCTTTCTCCTGTTGTTTGTGTGTGTTTGGATTATCATCGCTTTGGCGTCGGGATGGAAGGGTTGTGTCTCTTCGGCACGAGAGTGAGCTGTTCAGTTAACAGCTGTTTCCTTTTCAGGGCATCTTTTACAGAGAAAGTGTGTCAAGTGCCCCTATCGACCAGAGAATCTTAAGAAAGTGGCTTTTAGCAATTCTCACGGACCTTTGAGTGTGACGTTTGAATATATTCTTTGCTGACATTCTGCCTTTTTTGTTGTTGTTGTTGTTAATTAGAGACAGCTATCAACATGCACTTTGTGCCTGAAAGGTCATGCCAGTAATGATTTTTATTATTTTTATTATTATTAAAAGGAAGGAGATTAACCAGCCCAATGAGTCAGGCTTGACTCCCACAGGGCCGGCCCGAAAAATTTCGGGAGAAAAAATAAATAAAAAAACTTATATATATACAATATATACATATATAATATACATATATACACACATGCATACACACACATATAAATTTCAGTACTGATTATACAGAAGGAATTTCCATTCTCGCATAACATCGAAAAAATAAGACAATTTCTGAAAGAATTGACATTACTGGTTTAGTGTGATTATATTACAAAAACTATGTAAGTTCGCATTGAAGAAATATTGTGATAGTGTGTCCTGGAGCAAGGAATGCAGAGGACAATTTCTGGCAGAATTGACATTAATGGTTTAGTGTGGCGATTGTATTATTAAAACTAGGTGTGTCCGTATTAAATAAATATTGTGATAGTATGTTCTGGAGCAAGGAATGACATTGGCTATGTAAACACGCACGCACACACACACATACTCGCAGGACAATTTCAGGCAGAATTGACCTTACTGGTTTAGCGTGATTGTATTTATTAAAACAAAGTACGTCCGTATTAAATAAATAATTGTGATAGTATGTTCTGGACACACAAACAAACACAAAAAGAGAGAGAGAGAGAGAGAGAGACGAGAGAGAGAGAGAGAGAGAGAGAGAGAGAGAGAAGAGATTTTGGAAAATCAAGTATGGAAAAATTTGGGAAGAGAGAGAGAGAGAGAGAGAGAGAGAGAAGAGAGAGAGAGAGAGAGAGAGAGAGAGAATTTTGTAACACGAAATACTGAAAAAAACATTAATCTTTTAAACACGAGTCGGTTAGATATTTAAAAATAAAAGGCAAAAACAGATAAAAAAAAACAAAAAAAAAAAACCCGTATACTCGATAAATAAATAAATAAATAAATAAGTAAATAAAATACAACTAAAATATTATGCTCTAACAACATTAAATTCCGAATTCCGAAAGCATAACATCGCGAATTTGAGGTTGATTTGGGACATAATTTTTCCTACCTGTTTATGTTGATTAAGTAAACATCGATTGCAATTTTCGGGTGTCAAGCGTGACATCATAATTATCATTATCATCATGATTATCATCATCATAATTTTCACTTATCAATAATATAATCTAGCATCATCATCATCATCATTATCACCATTTTCATCATCATCATCATGATTTATTTTATCATCACATCATCATTTTCTTTATCATAATTATAATTTAACAATATCATTATTTTCATATTTATAAGTTTCATCATTATCATAATCATTTATCATTTTCATAATTCTATCAAATCATCATCATCATCATTTTCATTTATCCTCATTAAAATTTAACATCATTCCCATCATCTTCATCATTATCATCATTCTCATCATCATCATGATTTATCATAATTTATCATCATCATCATTTTCATAATCATCATCATTATAATTTATCACTTTTTTATTATCATTTATCATCATTATCATAATTATCATCATCATTCCATTATCATAATCAACATTACTATTGACAGTATCATTATTCTCATTATAACCATCATTACCATCGTTATCATCATTACTATGGAGCACCACCTAGCCAGCCATTCCCTGAACCACGCTTAGAATGGAATTTCAATCTATGGAATCTCGTTCCATATTGAAAGAACATCTCTTAACTGACGATTCCAATAGTGGGAAACGTGAAAATCAATCCTGGAATACTGGGCAAGACGAAGGATATATTAAATAATTAGATAAGTAAAATAATTAAATAAGCAAGGTACTTATATGGTGATCGGAACAGTATTACTTATGGACCGTGGAACGTTGGACATAGTGGAACGTTAGACAGCGGAACGTTGGACAGCGGAATGTTGGACAGTGGAACGTTAGACAGAGGAACATTGGACAACAGAACGTTGGACAGTGGAACGTTAGACAGAGGAACGTTTGGACAGCGGAATGTTGGACAGTGGAAATGTTAGACGGTGGAACATTGGACAGCAGAACGTTAGACAGTGGAACGTTGGACAGCAGCGGAACGTTGGACAGTGGAACGTTGGACAGAGAAATGTTGGACAGTGGAACGTTGGACAGTGGAACGTTGGACAGTGGAACTTTGGACTGTGGAACAGCGAAGATGCAATGCATTACTACCCGATATAATTCTCCTTGTATTTTTCTATCAATATAATAATAATATAATAATAATAATAATAATAATAATAATAATAATAATAATAAGGAAATAGATACCCTAATCCAGACTGTAAGAATTGTATCTGGGGGACAGCAGGATGGAGTTTGGAATAGAAAAATGCGCCTTAGTCAACATACAAAAAGGTCAAAGTAACGAGAACTGAAGGGATAAAGCTACCAGATGGGAGCAACATCAAACACATAGATGAGACAGGATACAAAATACCTGGGAATAATGGAAGGAGGAGATATCAAACACCAAGAGATGAAGGACACGATCAGGAAAGAATATATGCAGAGACTCAAGGCGATACTCAAGTCAAACTCAACGCCGGAAATATGATAAAAGCCATAAAACACATGGGCAGTGCCAGTAATCAGATACAGCGCAGGAATAGTGGGAATGGGACGAAGGCAGAACTCCGCAGCATAGATCAGAAAACCAGGAAACATATGACAATACACAAAGCACTACACCCAAGAGCAAATACGGACAGACTATATAACACGAAAGGAAGGAGGGAGAGGACTACTAAGTATAGAGGACTGCGTTAACATCGAAAACAGAGCACTGGGGCAATATCTAAAAACCAGTGAAGACGAGTGGGCTAGAGTGCATGGGAAGAAGGACTAATAAAAGTAGACGAAGACCCAGAAATATACAGAGACAGTAGAAAGACAGAAGAACAGAGGACTGGCGCAACAACAAACCAATGCACGGACAATACATGAGACAGACTAAAGAACTAGCCAGCGATGACAATTGGCAATGGCTACAGAGGGCGAGAGCTAAAGAAGGAAACTGAAGAATGATAACAGCGGCACAAGATCAGGCCCTAAGAACCAGATATGTTCAAAGTACGATAGACGGAAATAACATCTCTCCCATATTGTAGGAAGTGCAATACGAAAAATGAAACCATAAACCACATAGCAAGTGAATGCCCGGCACTTGCACAGAACCAGTTACAAAAAGAGGCATTGATTCAGTGGCGGAAAAGCCTCCACTGGAGCCTGTGCAAGAAACATCAGCTACCTTGCAGTAATAAGTGGTACGAGCACCAACCTGAGGGAGTGATAGAAAACGATCAGGCAAAGATCCTCTGGGGACTATGGTATCAGAACGGATAGGGTGATACGTGCAAACAGACCAGACGTGACGTTGATTGACAAAGTCAAGAAGAAAGTATCACTCATTGATGTCGCAATACCATGGGACACCAGAGTTGAAGAGAAAGAGAGGGAAAAAATGGATAAGTATCAAGATCTGAAATAGAAATAAGAAGGATATGGGATATGCCAGTGGAAATCGTACCCATAATCATAGGAGCACTAGGCACGATCCCAAGATCCCTGAAAAGGAATCTAGAAAAACTAGAGGCATGAAGTAGCTCCAGGACTCATGCAGAAGAGTGTGATCCTAGAAACGGCACACATAGTAAGAAGAGTGATGGACTCCTAAGGAGCAGGATGCAACCCGGAACCCCACACTATAAATACCACCCAGTCGAATTGGAGGACTGTGATAGAGAAAAAAAACAAAAAAAAAAAAAAAAAAAAAAATAAAAAAAAAAAAAAAAAAAAAAAAAAATAATAATAACTGTTATTATTATTATTATTATTATTATTATTATTATTGATGATGATGATGATGATGATGATGATGATGATGATGATGTTACTGATAACATACTAATCCGTCCTGTTGATCTGGAATACCTCGGTTTAGCAACGCAAAAAATAATTCAACCTATTTACTTCCAAAGTTGATTTAATACTTGGATGAAAAGCGGTATTCATTTATACACCTGTGAAACAATTACATGAAATATATAAACGAGATTATATATGAATTACACAATATACCAAAAACAATTCACCAAACAATTACACAATATACCAAAAACAATTCAAAAGGGGGAGTTTGTATTTATCATATAAACTGATATAATGCTTATCGAATGGACATCTATATTGAGAGAGAGAGAGATGGACGACTAATTTGGCAAATTGTTGGTTTTAGCAGACGCCACAGACTACCGTTTTCAGTTTCTAGATACAGTATTAAGTATAGAGTAGAATAAAATATAGAATTTAGGCCAAGGGCCAATCGCTGTGACCTATGAGGTTATTCAACATGTAAGCGTCATTGACGGTGAAAAGGTCTGAAAGGTGTAACAGGAGGAAAACCTCAAAGCAGTTGCACTATGAATCAATTGGTAGGAGAAGGGCGGAAAGTCAGATGGAGGAAAGGAATATAAACGGGGGTAAAAGGGGGTACAGTAAAAAGGAATGAAAAGAGGTAGCAGCTAGGGGCCGAAGGGACGCTGCAAAGTCTCTTTAAGTAATGGTTGAGTGCGCCACTGAGGGGCACTGACGGCACTAACCCCCTTGCGGGGCTGAATGCAGTATTCGATTATATCCATTCTGTTAATACTGATTTATAATGATTACTATAATTACTCAACCAAAAAATTAGCAACGAAAATAATAGTTTATCGTGAATTATAAAAAACGCTAAAAACGATCAAAATGGGAGTAATTATTTCTCGGCGAAATCATTGCGCCTCTAAAATGCTCCAATTAACCTGTCAACGTCGGAAGAATTCAGGTACGAAAGACGGCAAACAATTTTTATATCTTTATTTCGGTAAAAAAAAAAAATATATATAAATAAATAAAAAAAAGGAAAAAAAAAGGAGTTGGACGTTTAACTGCAGCCAAAATTGTCCGACTATTTTATTAATTCAAGGAAATAGTAATTTATAAATTGTTTGACATAAATAGAAACGTATACCTCTATATTTTGAGCTGCATGCCACCTTTCAGTTTTCTGAAAAGAAAAAATATTGTGATGGCTTTGTCTGTCCGTCCTCACTTTTTCTGTCCCGCCCTCATATCTTAAAATGACTGGAGGCTAGAGGGCTGCAAATTGGTAGGTTCGTCATCCACTTCCCCCCCATCCGATCATCACAAACATCTCAAATTGCAGCTTCTAGACTCGTAGTTTGAACTTAGCCAAGATCGTGCGTCTGGCAAAATCGACAGGACAGGGCCACCACCAGGCCAGGCCCCCCCCCCCGTGGCAAAAGTTTCAATGGGTCGCGGCTCATACAGCATTATACCGAGACCACCGAAAGATAGATATATTTTCGATGGCCTTGATTATATTGTTTACTTTTTTCATTATAGACAAAAACACCATCAACAGATTTTATATTAATCTTATTTTATCCATAGCGGCTTCGGAATGGAATGAATGAAACAATTTAGGCCAAAGACCAAGCGCTTGGACCTATGAGGTCTTTCAGCGCTGAAACAGAAATGACAGTAAAAGGCTTGAAGAAAACATTGCAGTTGCACTATGCAAGAAGTGTCAGGAGAAGGGGAAAGTAAGATGGAAGAAAGAGAATATGAACGGAGGTACAGCAAAAGAAATGAAAAGCGTTGCAGCTAGGGGTCGAAGGACGCTAAAAAGAAATTTAGGTAATGCCTACAGTACACCACCTGAAGTGCACTGACGGCCGCTACCCAGTGCGGGGCATAGCTACATTGGACTAGGTTTAATTTTATCAGGCATTCATGTCATCAGATATAATAACATCATGAAAAAAAATGGGAATTCCTAAGCTACAAAATTCTGTAAGTAATAAACCTCGAACGTTCCAAAAAGGTCGCTATCTACTGAATAAATTTACATTTAGAAAAGCTTCGGTTGAAGAATGAACTGATCCAAAGACGACTTACTAGTAATTCACAAAAAGGCAAAAATCCAAAAAACAAAGAAAAAAAACAAATAACAGAAAAATTGTCAGTAGTTGTACCCCATAAAAACAGTTATCAACAAAATGGTTCTGCCATCTGCATTTGTAAATGCTTCTTACAACATTTCCAGGTCTTCTCTTTTTGGAAAATCATATTGACATGTTTTTGTAGGGGAAAAAAAAAAAAAAAAAAAAACAAAAAAAAAAAAAAAAAAAATAAAAAAAAAAAAAAAAAAAAAAAAAAAACAATTTAGTAATAAAAATCCTTTATATGAAAAACGCAAAACCCAAATCTCACTGACATTTTTTCGTAAAAAAGGGTAATTTAGTATAAGTTTGTTTGTTTGTTTATTTGTATGGTGTTGTTACGTTGCATGGAACCAGTGGTTATTCAACAACGGGACCAACGGCTTTACGTGACTTCCGAACCACGTCGAGTGTGAATTTCTATGACCAGAAAAATTTAGTATAAGACCTTTACTATATAAAAAACCGCACAAACCAAATTTGTCAACAAGTGTCTCACGTCCATACTGGAAAAATTTTCAAGTCTTCATCTAAGGTTTCCCGGCCCATTTGACCTGTCAGCGTTTCCATACCGTCGATTTCCAAAACGTCCAAGAGAACAGAAGGAAAAGTGTTATCTAAATGGCGGTTGGGGAGAGAAGTGGGGGTTGGGGGTGGGGGGTCACCTTTGGGTTGGTCGTTTCCCCAAAAAAAGGTTAAGAGGTGGAGAGGCAGGCTGCCCTATGACCATTGTGGAAGCACAGAGATAGAGACGCAGGTAATGTATCTTGCAGCTGATAACACATTCTTTTTGCAAGATTTTTATGAGAGGAACAGTACTTCACGTTTTAGAGACATATTAGGTTTGGTAAGGTTATAAAAGCGACGACTTTCTGAAGATAACCGTTTCCATGACGAATGTCAAATCTATGTAAAAGTACGCTAGATTCATGGACACTACGTTTCCATTTGGTCTAAGCTATAGTAGATTCACATCAACAGTGCATTTGATGTCTAGGCCTGTCCCTTACGACTCTCCTGATTGGCTGTTGATAAGCTAATCACAGGGCTGGAAATTCTCAGTCTCTCTCGAGAGCTCACATAGGCAGGATGTATCGCTCCTGAGGGATACGTCTTTCAAACGTATACCTCAGGAGAGGTGGAACATACATCCTGCCCATGTGAACTCTCGAGGACTTGGAGTTTCCAGCCTTGTGGTTGGCTTATCAACAGCCATCAGGAGCATCATAAGGGACCGGCCAAGACATCAAATGCACGGTTGATGTGAATCTACTATATTGTGTGACTGTTTCTTTGACACATATCAGAGAGCTAATGAGCCGATGCCCACTTGGAAGCTTTTGGTCACTGTATGCCCAAATCCATAGTCAAGTTGCCAATGGAGACTAAATCACATGTGGGATTGAGTGGTTGACCAGAGCTTGTAAGGTATGTCTGGATGAGGGAAATGTCTGCGGAAGAAGAAAAGGATGAAAGGAATAATAATAATTCAATCATCCATAACATAATGGTCTAGGTGATAGAAGCTACTGTAAGAATTGTAGGGGCATAATACTAATTAGTATACAGGGGAAGTTGTCTGATAGGAATTTAGTTAAAAAATATAAAAAAGATAACCTAATGATTGACAGGGGAAGAACAGTGTGGGTTTAGACAAGAAAGGAAATGGATGCATGTGGATGAAGTGTTTTTACTTAACGCGGAGATGTAAACATAAAAAATTAAAACAATATCTCTTTACTGATATGAGAAATATCTATCATGGAATATTTCCAGCAGATTCTCGCGGCGGGGCCAAACTCCCAAAATAACAAGGGGGCCCAAATCCGCCATAAGCGATGAGATCAGGCTGAGTGTTGACATTTGTCAAATCTGACCCTCGCCGTAACAGGTCATGAAATCTTGGTCTGCCATTTGCACATTCCCGGACATAAAACGCCATACCCACACACACACACACACACACACACACACACACACAC
>NC_061108.1:137562445-137564945 GCF_015104395.2 Macrobrachium nipponense
TTTATTCTGTATTCACCCAGTTTTCCAATTTAACAGAGCTGAATAACTGAATACCATTCAAAAACTCCTTGGTATTCTTACGGTATAATGAATAGAAAATAATGAACGACTTCATATCGTGATACGTGATGGCAAAGACACCACGGGAAGGTATTAAAGATATCCAACACCAGAGAAGGAGAGAGAGAGACGAGGAGAAGAGAGAGAGAGAGAGAGAGAGATAACGGTATTTTACAGAAATTTACACCAGAGAGAGAGAGAGAGGGGGGGAGAAAGTATTACAGAAATCCACCCAGAGAGAGAGAGAGAGGGGGGGAGATAAGGTATTACAGAAATCACACAAGAGAGAGAGAGAGGGGGGGAGAGAGAAAGTATTACAGAAATCCCACACCAGAGAGAGAGGAAGAGAGAGAGAGAGAGAGAGAGGAGAGAGATAAGGTATTACAGAGATTTACACCAGAGAGAGAGAGAGAGAAGAGAGAGAGGATGATGAGAGAGAGAAGAGACCTTACCTTACAGACCTTACAGTTCGTTCGGGTTGCCCCAGGTCCCTCATGTGAGGCACCTCTAATGTCTACCAGAGAGTTGCTATTACATCTTCCGGTATATTTTGCATCCTCCAATCTTGGATGGTCTGGGATGCAGTTTAGATATTTGTCGAGCTTATTCTTAAACACATCTACACTCACTCCTGATATATTCCTCAGATGAGCTGCAACGCATTGTAATAGACGCCTGCATTATCGATGCTGGTGCGTAGTGGATTAATGTCCTGTGTGCTTTCCTTATTTTTCCTGGTATAGTTTTGGGCACTATTAATCTACCTCTGTTTGCTCTTTTCTGATATTTTTAGTTCCATGATATTTTCTGCTATTCCTTCTATCTGTTTCCATGCCTGAATTATCATGTAGCGTTCTCTTCTCCTTTCTAGACTAAAAAATTTTAAGGATTGTAGTCGTTTCCCAATAGTCAAGGTCTTTAACTTCTTCTATTCTAGCTGTAAAGGACCTTTGTACACTCTCTATTTGTGCAATATCCTTTTGATAGTGTGGGTACCATATCATATTGCAATATTCAAGTGGACTACGAACATATGTTTTATAAAGCATAATCATGTGTTCAGCTTTTCTTGTTTTGAAGTGCCGTAACAACATTCCCATTTTTGCTTTACATTTTTGCCAACAGAATTGCTATTGATCATGCATAACATGTTCCTATTCATCATCACACCAAGGTCTTTAACTGCTTCCTATTTGTGATTGTCTCATTATTAGGTCCCCTATATGCATATAGCTTTCTTTCTCTGTCTCCATAATTTATTGATTCAAATTTATCAGAGTTAAATACCATCCTATTTACCTCTGCCCAATCATATACTTTGTTAAGGTCTCTTTGTAGAGCGTTCCTATCTTCTCACAAGTAATTTCTCTACTTATTCTTGTGTCATCTGCGAAACTACTCACTACCGAATCCTTAACATTACTGTCTATGTCTGCAATCATAATAACAAACAGTATTGCAGCTAACACCGTACCTTGTGGCACACCGGAAATTACCTTGGTTTCATCTGATTTCTCATCGTTTGCAATAACTATCTGTTTTCTGTGTGTAAAGATTCTTCTATCCATCTTCCTACTTTATCCACTATATTATGTTTTTCTAATTTTCTTCGCTAATATATTATGGTCTTCCTTTTCAAAAGCTTTTGCAAAGTCTAGATAAACCACATCTGTTTCATTTCCGCTTTTCACATTTTTGTATATGTTCTCACGGTGGACTAACAGTTGGGTTTGTGTACTTTTTCCGGGTACGAAACCATGTTGTCCTATATTAAACAGATTATTTTTTATTAAATGTTTCATAATATTTTTCTTCATTACCCTTTCATACACTTCATAATATGTGATGTTAGACTCACAGGCCTATAATTACTTGCCTCTAGTCTGATCCACTTTTGAATGTAGGGGTAATATATGCTAATTTGTGCTCATCATAAATCATGCCTGTATCTACACTTTGTCTTAATAATATTGCAAGTGGCTTTGCGATAAAATGAACTACTTTCTTTAACAAAATAGCAGGAATTCCATCAGGCCCTGCTGCAGCTCCATTTTTAATTTCATTAATAGCCTGCACAATATCTATGTCAGCTAAATATCATATTTTCATCCCTTACTTCTATATCATTATCTTCATTATCTATTCTAGGGGTGAATTCTCTCTTATATCGTTCTGCCAATATGCTGCCAAATTCCTTTTTTTCATTCGTTAATCTCCCTTCAAAATTCTTTTAGAGGGCCTATTTCTATTCTTTTTTTATTCATCTTTGCTTTATATTTACTAGGGTTTTTTCTTCCAAGTCCCGTTTTTCATTTTCTTTTGATTGTATAATCTTTTGTTCTGCATTTTCTATCTTACTTTTTAGTTCTATAACTTTCCATGCATTTTTTCTTTTGCAAGACCTTTTTTTCCACTTTCTGATCTTCTGGAACAAGATCCT
>NC_061108.1:137569945-137582787 GCF_015104395.2 Macrobrachium nipponense
TACTGCGAGTTTTTATCTTTGAGTGTCTGTTTCCAGAAAGTTCCTACTGAAATATCATAATCATATACTATGTTAACTTTATCATTTTGGGTGATTATTAATCCCTTACGTAACAAATCATATTAAACAGTGAATATGCGTTTACGCAGTGGACGTCTGTATTTATACAGATGCATGGATAGGGTCGTTAAGCACCGTAGTGATTAGAAAACACACAAAAAACAAGTGGAACACCCGTACAAATCTATATAAATTAGAGGTAACACTATTTCGGGTCATGACAATAAATGCTCCTTTGCAAGTCCCGATCGCAGTTTTAGCCTTGAGTTTTTTGAGTTATATAAAATATCGAACCTCAATGATCAAACTTAACTTTAAAAATACGGCTGGATTGCAAGGAATAACATGTCTGTAAAAAACTTTCATCAGGCTAAATGCGCTGACCAGGATCCCTCACTATTTCAAATTTTAGCAAAGAATGAAGTACAAACAGCTTAATATTGAATACAGTAGAGATAACTTGTCTTATTAGTAATCGCTCAGTTCCTAATAGTTCGTCATTCATTGCTTTATACGTAACCAGCAACATAATGCTAAAACACACAATACGTTGCCGATGGTAATAAAGAGAAGGATCCTAATTATTACAAAAAGAAATAGAAACAGTAGCCTTTCAGAATCAAACAAGCAAACTCGGTTACTGTGTCACCTAGTCAAGCGGTCAAGGTTAGTCAAAAAACTGCCGAAGTGTTCAAAGCATAGCAAATTCCACACAATAAGCGACTCTAGCAGAGTGGGGAAAAGCGATGTTGGTTCATACAATATCTTTTTGAATTAAAAAGGATTTTCCTATGAAACACACGAACCGTATAAGTACTCAGAGCAGGTTTTCGTTTAATTTTTAATACATTAAGTTTATAATAAATACTTGGTGGATTAAGCCCGACTGTACGCGCAGTAAAAAATTAGAATATCTTGTTTATTCCTTTAGTACACGTATTATCCTGTATTTACGGACTCACCGTCTGTTGTTCGAACTTCCCTAATGAGAAGTCCGGATAAGCGAGCGCTTACAGATACCTCTATAGTTATAAAAAACATTGATCTGTATCTAGTGTAATTGTAAGATTCATCTAAAGGGCGGGGTATACAAAATATTATCTTACATCCTGCAAAATAAGGCGTGTTTTATCAAAGGGAAATCCTATAAAACCTTCAAAAAAATATTAATCCGTTTGAACAAAAAAGAGACAATTAATCAAATAATAAACTTATATAAAGGAACTATACATTTGTCTCATAATCGTAACATTGTTCAAATGACCCAACAGAATTCTCCCACAACCGCAGTCGCAATTTGCACGCAAAATCTCGAGAAGCATGCACCCTCGAATGTCTTAGTGCGTGTAAAAAGACTTTGCTGGGAAATGAAATTTTAATCCTTCCCGACACTCTGAAATATAACGATTTCCGCGAACAAAGCCCTAAAAGTATACATATCGTGGATACAGAAGTTATAAATATCGCATTTTTTATTGTCGCTAATTTTTAATCACGCCCAACCAGTCGTGGATGAATCTCTCTGATAATCTATCTAAAGTAATATCCGTAAAGTCATTCAAGCAGAGGTGATTCAGCAGAAATTTTTTTTATCTTTTACCTGAATACCAGGAAGTTTCTCCACTAGCGAGTGATCTCTGGGAGAAAAAACGGATGTCATTGAAAACAAAATACGGTCTAAGGACAAACATAAAGCTATATACGTACCTTCGTGTAGAACCCCAATGAAATTTCAAAATAGAAATAAATGACGAAGTTGAAAAAATGTTAGTAATAGGAGTCATTAGGAAATCAAATAGCCCTATATAATTTTCCCTCAGACGTCATGCCATAAAAGATCGGACTTGGCGTATCTGCGTAGATTCTGTCGCTTAAACAAGGAAACGACTCCCGATAGTTTCCAGTGCCATGTACCGACGACATCTTATCTCTGTTAGGTTAGAATAAATTTTTTTTCACCAACTTGGACTTACTTAAAAGCTTTTACCAGATACCATTACCTAAGTGATTGTACCTCATACTCCGTTTTTCAGCACACTCAGGGGACATTATCAATTTTTTACGTATGCCTCCGGCTTACGTTGCGCCCCAACCCCAATTACAATATAGTGTTTGGAGACTTTTAGGGGATACTCTACATGCCTATTGGTTGGTCTTATAATCTTTTCTAATACCTTAGAAGTACATTCACATAAAGTAGAGCTAGTGCTACAGAGACAAAGACAAATAATCTCAGAGTAAAATATCTAAATGTGAGTTTTTTAAAACCGAACATGTTTATCTAGGTTTTTATGTGTCTGGTCAAGGTCTTAAAAGTAGTCCATGGTAAGGTGTCGGCTATTCATAACTTTCCGGTACTTATTAACGTAAAAGGGGGATACAGCACTTTTGCGCTGTAGTGGGTATTACAATCGTATGTAAATATGTAACTCTTCAATCATGACAGCTCCTTTAACAGATCTTACGAAGAAGAGCGTAGATTTATTATGGTCTGAAAAGCATCAACAGGCGTTCGATATCTTAAAAGCGGAAAATGCAGCTCACCTAACTTAAAAATCCCTGATTTAAATAAAGAATTTTTTTATTGCAACAGACGCCTCAGACCAAGGGGTAAGAGGGATACTACTTCAGTAATATGATAAAACAGTTCTTCCCTATAGCTTTTTATTCACGTAAACTAAAGCCCTCTGAAGTAAATATGCAGTAATAGGCAAGGAAGGGCTAGGTATCTTTAACACTAGTACATTTTAAGTTCATAATCTATGGCTATCCTGATAAAGTCTTTACTGAACATGAGTCCTTTACCGAGTTTTTCAAAGGCTTTAATCACAGTCCAAAAGGAACTCGGTGACAAATGATCATTCAGGTTATTGGAGCCAAGATAAGATATCTACCTGGGAAAGCAAATATCATAGCTGACGCATTATCCCGCAATCCCGCACCATACAGCAAAAAAAAAAAAAAAAAACCATTAATTATACTAAAACAAAAAAATATAGAAACATCCGTACCTATTGTTAAAACCGTATCTAAACAAGAAAATTCCTTAACCCAAGAGATCGCGAGCATTGAATATCTGGGTTGGAGCGCAGAACTGTTACAAACTGAACAAAGCAAGAGTCAACAGACATAACCCAAACAATAAACACTTCGAAACGGAAACAGAGTCAGCAGCAATAAACACCAAACAATAAACACTTCGAAACGGAAACAGGGTCAGCGGCTAAGCATAAACAATACACACTTCGAGCAGAAACCCTAAAGCAAAAGTATATTTAAAGTATGTGTATCAGAATAATGTAATCAAATGTAATATTATATGTAGGTCTGTGACGAGGTAAACCCGAAGAACACAGCAGATGACTAACGACCAGGTATTAGTAATAATCTCTTTCATACCAATCGTCATAAACTGGTTGCATTCCGTCATCCAGGGTTCCCTACTATGTCACAGAAAGCCAAATCACTATTTTTACTGGCCTACAATGCTTACAGATATAAAAAGCACATAACTGATTGTAACACGTGTCATGAAGACAAGGGACAACACTAAGACACCTGTCAGTTTAGGAGCCTATCCTGTGCCAAATCAATCCTTGAAAGAATATACGTAGAATTATTAACAGAATTACGAGTCTGACAGAGGGAATAAACACTTCTTAGTGTTAATAGTTCCTTGACACGTTATATAGAATTCATAGCACTAAAAACAAACACCGCAATTGAGTGCGTTAGGAATATTTAGAGTGCTAAATCAGTAAATATGGAATTCAACACATAATAATCTGTGACTCGGGTGGTGTAAATCAATAATAATCTCCTTAACACGTTGTGTGAATTCCTTTCCATAAGAAAACCAAAATAAATATTTGATCACCCAGAGGTCAATCGGTTTGGGGTAGAATAACGGATAATTAAATAGGAAGTGTCAGTCTTACGAGTTACAACTCGTGATGTTGGATCCGAACTGGATTATAGCGGTTCTCGCGGTTTTAAATACCTTATCATTGATATCTTGTATCTATAGAATTGATGCCGCAAGTAGCCTTATACGTACACCGCTAGAACACTTTTCCACATATTCAAGCCAACCATTAATTTATCAAAGATATATATATATAAATAATAAATATAAAAAATAAAATAAATATGGATACAAGTGGAGTCAATATAATACACTCCGTAAGAAGTCGGAAGGGTTACAAATTATAATAAAAAAGGCAATCACGATAATATCAATAAGCAAAACGTAACCATTAAATATCCAAAGATTATCTGCGTAAAGATTTGAACTCTAACTTAACGCTTTAGTAATGACAAATAAGCTAAAAGTTCAAACACATATCAAAACCTACTGACATATTGTCTGTCCCGGTAATTTATATTCGTAGTCAATGAAAAAAAAAAAATTAAATAAATAATAAATAAATAAAACTAATAATAAATAAAATAAATAAATAAAATAAAAGAGATTTTAAAGTCAGGAAGTCTAGAAGTGAAAATGTTATCTATGGAATAATCCTATATGAATCTTATACAGGGCTAATAATATATATAGAATTTGTACTGGAAAAACCTTTTTTCATATAGTTTGAATAAGGAATATTTATTTAACATAATGCCAACATGAAACTAATATATTGTTCAATTTTGGTACTGTTGTTTTTTTTTTCAACCAGACATTCTTCTCATGCGGGTGGAGAATTAAAACACTAAAATATCATTTGAAAATACTAAAGTCGTATCTCTTACAGCAAGTAACGTAACTCTTAGCTGGCTGAGAGCAATCTCCTGCCAAGTGACGACGTCATCATTGCCGTATCAGCATTTGTTCCTTTTAACCTCAATAATCTGCTTACACAGGCTTCATCTGTGTGTCGTCTCTGCTTGCAAAAGCAGATTGACTGGAGAAAGGAATGCTTAGCCCGAACTTCTCATGGGCAAGGCAGACGTTAGGTACAAATGTCTATCCGTATGCGCAATGCAACTTTAGCTAAGGAGTTGCAATCATTTTAAAATTAATAACAAAATAAGCAAATAGAATTTCTATAACAACAAAATGAATTAATTTTTTCTGAACCTCATAGACATTTAGAAGTATCAAGATACATATGTGAAATATTTACTTGCAACATTAGCCTATTACAATTCAAGTAAAACATTCATGGGAAAATATCACATTTTCTTGAAAAACCCAAAGTTTATTTAAGATTAGTTACATAGTGGGTTTTTTTTCGTGCATCTCCTACCTATTAATAATGTTTTAAAAATTAACCTCAGAGGATGCGCACGAGAAAATTGAATATGAAACTTTTGTTAGGGCACATAGAATCATGATTAATCTTCTCTTTGACTCTTATGTTGCCTGGCAATCTTACAAATAGCTCCATTTTCCACTTCTTTGTCTAGTAACTTACTACCAGTAATCGAATTTTCTTTGAGATTCGTATTGATATCTATTTATTTTTTATAATTATGGATATTTTTACAAGTCATCATAGACCTGGATAGGTTCACTCATTGTTAATGCCATGGATAAAAAAGTTTGTACAGCGGATTCTTTTGAATTCCAAAATATCAGCGAATTCATGTGGGGTTAAGTCTGGTCTAAATGGCTCTCTCTCTCCCCTCCCCTGTATTTGGATGTCGTCTGAATTTACTTTGCCCTTGTGACAAGTATAATTTCACTTGCAGGCTGATTAATGGAACCTGGTTACAGTATCCTGCAGTACGAGAGTTTCACATCGCAACTTCAAAAAATCGTTCGTCGCTGCGGATGACTACAGTCAAGTAACAACCGCCTACAATGTGAAAGGAATTTCATGGACTTCTTCGACCGACACCGTATCTCGTCGTTAATCTCGTTTTAATGCGGAATGCTCCGGCTACTGTCGGAATCGACTAAAAAAAGGGACATACTTCCGACAATTACGACCCGAAGGATATTCAACTCTACTTTGCTGGCGAAGGACTCGTGCTGGGATGATCTATTCATCGCGAACGTAATCGTGTAGCTTAGATGCAGAGAATAAGTATGAGCGCAAAATGGAACGTTGGAGGCCCGCCAGGCAAATTTTCCCCTTGTTTTAACCATTGAAAAAGGCCGTTTCATTTGGCTAAAGGTGTTGTCTGGAACTGTGTAATGGACGAAAAGTTGTTCGAAGCTAGTTAAAAGTGTAGTAGTATAACCTCGGTCATATATCCTATATATATAAAGTATCATGTATCCTATATCTATAAATGATCATAAATAACAGAATCGAAATATATTTTTTGCGTGTACGCAATAGGAATCTCTTATATAAATGATCATAAATAACAGAATCGAAATATATTTTTTGCGTGTACGCACTAGGAATCTATAATATAAATGATCATAAATAGAACGGAATCGGAAATTATATCTTTTGCGTGTACGCCAATAGGAATTCTATTTAGAAAGCGCACATATATTAATCATAATTATATGAATCCATATACATATGTATAAACAAATCAGGTAGCCTATATCAATCTGTTACCTTATATCTTACCATTATCTGCAGTTATATATGAGTTAGTATATTGATTAATGAATCAGAAATCAACGAATCAATCAGCATAAACATTAATAATTTTATCAATTCATATATGATATTTTTTATCAGTTAAAATATGATTTTTATCATGTTAATCTTCATTCTATGCAATTATCAGAGTACATTAGTATTTTCTGTAGCATAAGTATCTTAAAGAGATGAAGTGAAAAACTGTATCATTATATATATCATGTGATCACTATTATTTACCAATATCATTGTTTTATATTTTATACTTGAATCATTAGTACACAATGAATTTTTATTTTTACTTATATATATATATTATTTCATAGTGTCTGTATCACACTCCTATAAGTCAGATGCAAGTCAAGTTTGAGTAATATTCAGTAGCTGGTTTTGGTAGCTGACCGAGCTAATGTAAGTGTTTACATAATAAAATATGGAATGTTAGTCCATATATATAAAAGTCTAAAACTAAAGAGGTCAACCAGATTGCTTGCAGGAATGTGATCAGGGACTAGAGACGCCTAAAGATGACGTATAACAATAATATGTAAACTAAGATAACATGCCGTCACCTGTAGTCATGTTCAATTGTTTATAAACATTAGTCCAAGCTCCCTGCTTGAGACAACTACCCCGACCTATTAATTCAAACGGCCTACGTGATCTGTAGCGTGTCTCATTCGATTGTGTGTTCGTATGAAACTATGTCATTGTATGTATGTTCATATGTTCGAACTACTGTCTGTTCCTTCATAACTTGTAACAGAGATGGTAGACAGGCAGAAGAGAGTTAGCTATCGTCATTAGAAGACCTGTACCTCTTTACCTAAGCTTTATCATGTAGAGGAATAGGATTAGCCATTATCATTGGCAGAAGCGATCAAGCTATCGTTATTAGAGACTTGTACAATCATATCTGATCTTCAGCATGTAAAACTTCAGAAGAAATTATATCTATTTTTATACTTAGTGTTTTCTACAAGAACCTCACCGAACCATGAGTTTAACACATCGTCGTAAAGATAATACCGACTTCGTAAGTGATCTACAAAACCCCAGACACTCCATTGAAGATGGAAGTGCAATACCAACCGACTTAGCGTATAGATTATCGCTAGTCTAAACATTACCTCATAGGGCGCCTTATCATACAAGCACAAGCCCTAATATATATATATACGTATATATGTATATAGATATATATATATATAATATATATATATATATATATATATATATATATATATATATATATATATATATATGCTATATATATATATATATATATATATATATATATATATATATATATATATATATATATATACATATATATATATATATATATATATATAATATATATATATATATATATATATATATATATATATATATATAAGCGAGCAAAAGAACCTCCTTGGCAAGAAAATGTATAGAGACCACCAATCCCGGGACGAGAAGTGATTATCCCGTAGGAAGAAGTCGGTATTTATGAAGTTATCGGTGAAGTTGCCCAAGGTGTTTTCCGTCCTAATTTCCTTAACCTAACTTTCTTTTTATTTTCTCAGTGTCGGCATACCCCACTCCCCACAAAAATAAAATTATTTTTGTAATATTTTCTTTTTTTATCAGTATCATTATTATTATTATTATTATTATTATTATTATTATTATTATTATTATTATTAATTCAGAAGATGAACCCTATTCGTATGGAACAAGCCCACCACAGGGCCCAGCAATGGGACCTATGAGGTCATTCAACAACGCCAAAAGGAAACAGAGTATAGAAGGTTTTTCTTGAGGAAAGCAGGATGGAAGAAATAGAATATGAACGGACGTACAGCAAAAGGAATGAAAGAGGTTGCAGCTACGGGTCAATGAAACGCTGCAAAGACCCTCAAGTAATGCCTACAGTATACCCCACAAACGGGGTCACTTTCAATGACTCAAGTAAAGATCTCTGAGAAGCTGATTACCAGCTCTCCTACGTCTGGCCTGAAGGATTAGCATATTTCTACGTGGCTAGGAACCAATTGGTTACCTAGCAACGGGACATACAGCTTTTTGTGTGATCTGAACCACATTATATCGAGAAATGAATTTCTAATTACCAGAAATAAATTCCTCTGATTCCACTTTGGCGCAGCGGGGGAATCGAACTCGTGACTACCGAATCGGTAGGCGAGCAAGCAAAAAAACAAAATAGTACGCAGACCCCTTTAAAAATAAAATCCTTTGGAACACACAATCCTTTTTAAACATGGAGTACGGTTAGCAAATCAAGACCGTATCGGACCTTCATTAAGAGAACCTCACGTTCCTGGAGCAGTAAAGAAAAAGATAACGGCTTACGATGCTGTTTATTCTCTCTCTCTCTCTCTCTCTCTCTCTCTCTCTCTCTCCTCTCTAAGATGTTGGTCTGTCCTCTTGTGATCTCTTTTTTCGGTCTCTTTCAAAATCTCTCTCTCGTTTCAAGTTTATTTTTTATCTCTCTCTCTCTCTCTCTCTCTCTCTCGTCTCTCTCTCTCTCTCTCTCTCTCTCTATATATATATATATATATATATATATATATATATATACATATATATATATAAATATACATATATACACACATACAGGCACCCATATATATATATATATATATATATATATATATATATATATATATATATATATATATATATAGGGAGAGAGAAGCAGGAAAATAACTTACGTACAAATAATTATGCACATCAAAAGAAAAAAAACAAAAAAAAATTGCATAAACCTGCATTTTCGATAACAATGAAGAAACAAAAAATTCTGTAAATCTTCATTCTTGAATCAAAGTAAAAAAAAAATATGGAAAAGATTAACTCTTAAAGAGAACTCATTGCAAAATCTCCAGCTTCTGTATTCCAAAGCGTTCAGAAAAACGATTCCTGTGAAATTAACAAAGTTTGCTATTCATCCTCGGAAAGCCATGATAATGTGGATTTTTCCCTCTCCCAAAACCGACTCTTCTCTACCCCAACCCCCTCCTCCTACCCCTCACACCCAATGAAACTACAAACGCCCGATATCATCCCCCCCCCAAAAAAGACCAAATCTTTGCGCATAATTTGCCAATTTGCGAACAGGTTATGATCGCAGGCAAACCGGAAAAGAGCGTATTTTTACAAACACGCAATTTCCTGGGCATACATTGTACACAGTAGGGGATCTTTCTTCCAAATTTCTACTCATTAACGTACAAACGATTCTCCAGTCGCTAGCCAGACCATGCTCTAACTGCTGGGCAAAGAATCAAACCACATTGGGGTTCAAGACTTACAAAGTCTCTAGTGGTATTTCATGTCCAAGACTTACAAAAGTCTTCAGTGGTATTTCATGCGCTCGCCTACTGCCTGATCATCACAGATTTGTCATGCATTTATCAAGCTGTATTATAACAGAGATCTTTCACCTTCACAACTGATGCCCAGAGCAACTAGATTTGATGAACAGCAGCACCAATATGCAGTGAATGTTCTTCACTGTAGAACTTCCCAGTTCCAGAGGAACTTTGATTTCCTCACACTGCTGGACTGTGGAACAGTCTCCCTCAGAGGATGTCGTGTAATTAGAACTTCAAAAGTTGAAGCGAACATGCAACTTCATTGCCTATGCTTCTCCTACTCTCCTTTGATACAACAAAAGCATTTTTCTTTTATTTCTATCAAGTCAAATTACATTCAGGAAGCTATTAAATTAATCTACATTGTATTTCTGCAGACTCTACTAATCTAACACCAAAAGTTAAAATGCATTTTATATCTATCTTTATCTTCCTTTGATACAACCAAAAGCATTAGTTTTTTACTTCTCTTTATCTTCCTTTGATACAACCAAAAGCATTAGTTTTTTTACTTAAGTCAAATTACATTCGGGAATCTATTAAATTGATCTACATTATATTTCTGCAGAGACTCTACTAATCTAAAATAAATAAATAAATAAATAAAAAGAAATTCACACCCCAACCAGTATCTTCGATACAAAAACCACGAATTCCACCCAGACTTGAGATGAGTTCTGAGAAAAAGATAAAAAGAAAAATAACGACTATTTAACGTGTCTCACCCGTTCATGAAACTCTCCCCGCAAATAGTTGGGACCTAATGGTTTAATTCTGTATGCACTCTGGAACTGAGTGCAAATAACATCCCCCAGGCAGGACTTATTGATTAGGTCATGGGCTGAGGTTAATTGCTACCTGAAGCTGGGGAGTTGCCCTCATCGGCAAATATCGTTCCAAATTCCTAATTAGCTGTGCGGGACTAGTCAGTATCGAAGTCTAATTAAATGTTATTTGCTTAAATTATTTATCTATTTACACACACACACACACACACACACACACACATATATTATATATATATATATATATATATATACTATATATATATAGATCTATATATATATATATATATCTATATATATATATATATATATATATATATATATATATATATATTATATATATATATATCTATATATATATATATATATATATATATATATATATATATATATATATATATATATATATATATATATATATATATATATATATATATATATATATACTAGTATAGATATATATATATATATATATGAGTCATAGCTGCCTTGTAATCGTTATAAAACATAAGGGACATCTTTCCACAGTGCACTTCTTTCAACTAAACTAATTAAGTTTTGGATTCAAACTACACGAAATGAAGATTATCGTATACTATGTACCCCCAATAGTACTGAATTTAAATATTCATCAATTGCAATTCATGATTAACTTTCGAGGACTGATTGAGTTGAAATAATTCAAATCTTTGGAATAAAGTCACTGAAACAGAAATAAAAAGATAATTTATTCAAGCAAAAGCAGAATGAAGGGTGAATGATGATTTGAAACGCTCCAAATTTACATTGCAGAACCAAATCCAAAATAGGATAAAAATCTATCATTTTTCTTTTCCCTGTCATAAAACAACATTGCAATTCCCTCAGATCCGAATACTTGTATATTTAAAGCAGTCATGCAATAGATGCCGACGTGCTTTGGCATTTAAGTTGTTATTTCCACTATTTCCAAATAATGATGTACTGTAGCCTTACCCCGATGACTATAGGTACAAGGTCTTGAGCACCTGCATGCTTTATATAAATATTTTTGTATACATAAGAAGGACCTCGTATATTATTTCCACAAGGTGTGGCCTAATGATGTATTGTAGTCTTACAACGATAACTTTAGATACAAGGATTCTTATGCACCTGAATATTTTATTTAAATATTTTTTGTTTACATATAAATACAAATCAAATGACTACGTCTCAAAGTGGGTATAGGGTAGAGAAGAGGGATCTCTTCCCCCTCTTATCTCATGAGTCCCAACCACCCCCTGGCCACCACCCATACCCCCACTACCTACCCCATCTCAAGGTATTTCCAATTAATGATGTACTGTAGCTTTACAGGAAATACTATAGGGACATGGATTGTTGAGCACCTGCGTATCTTATGTAAATGTTATTATGTATAAGTACATATATTTTATATATAAAGATTTTATGCCAAGCACTGGGTAACTAAGGCCATTCATGAGCTGAAACGGAAATTAAGAGTAGAAGGTTTGAAAGGTGTAACAGAAAGAAAACCTCAAAGCAGTTGCACTATGAAACAATTGTTAGGAGAGGGTGGGGAGTAAGATAGAAGAAAGAGAATATGAACGGAGGTACAATAAAAGGGGCCGAAGGGACGCTGCAAAGAACGTTAAGTAATGCATACATTACACCGAATGAGGTGCACTGACGACACTACCCCCCCTACGGGGTATAAGTATATGTAAATGGACCTGGTCTCAAAACTGGCATAGGGTACGATAAGAGGGATCTCTTCCCCTTCCTATCTTCTGCTAGTTCCCTATACCAGAGGTCCCCCTAAAAAACCAAACCGCCCACCCCCCTCCCCAAAGCTTTCTCTCTCTCTCCGATCCAGAAAGGCGTAACCTTTAAGGCGTTTCATTTTGGGGACAAATGATCGGAGTTCCCAAATTTATTCCCCCGAGATTATCCAGAGCAAAACCTTGCAATTATAAGGGCCCTATTTTTCTGAGCCTCTCTCCCGCAAAAGCGAAAAAAAATAATTAGCATATAATCCTTTGCAGTAAGAATAAAAAAAAATTGAATGGAAAATTTATTGCCAAGAA
>NC_061108.1:137583287-137608287 GCF_015104395.2 Macrobrachium nipponense
ACTCCGGAACGTTGGACAGCAGAACGTTGGACAGAGGAACGCTGGACAATGGAACATTGGACAGTGGAACGCTGGATAGACGAACGTTGGACTGCGGAACGTTGGACAGCAGAACGTTGGACAGTGGAACGCTGAACAGTGGAACACTGGACAGTGGAACGCTGGACATAGGAACGTTGGACAGTGGAACATTGGACAGTGGAACTCTGGACAGGGGAACGTTGGACAGAGGAATTTTGGACAGAGGAACGTTGGATAGTGGAACGTTGGACAGAGGAACGTTGGACTACAGAACGCTGGATAGTGGAACGTTGGACAGAGGAATGTTGGACAGGAGAACGTTGGACAGAGGAATGTTGGACAGTGGAACGTTGGACAGTGGAACGTCGGACTGCAGAACTTTGGACTGTGGAACATCAAAAGTTTAAGCGAAGGTGCAATGCATCACTACCCGATAAAATTCTCCTTGTATTTTTCTATCAATAATAATAATAATAATAATAATAATAATAATAATAATAATAGAATAATAATAATAATAAATCATTATTATTATTATTATTAGTATTATATTATTATTATTATTATTATTATTATTATTATTATTATTATGATGTACTGATAACAATACTAATCCGTCTGTTGATCTGAATACCTCGGTTTAGCAACAACAAAAAATAATTCAACCCATTTACTTCAAAAGTTGATTTAATACTTGGATGAAAAACGCTATTCATTTATACACCTGTGAAACAATTACATGAAATATATAACGGTATTAATACGCTCACCAGTATGAATTACACAATATACCAAAACAATTAAAAAGGGGGAGTTTGTATTTATCATATAAACTGATTTAACGCTTATCGAATGGGACAGCTATATTGAGAGAGAGAGAGAGAGAGAGAGAGAGATGGACGACCAATTTGGCAAATTGTTGGTTAGCAGACGCCAGAGACTACCGTTTTCAGTTTCTAAAATACAGTATTACGTATAGAGTAGAATAAAACATAGAATTTAGGCTAAGGGCCAATCGCTGTGATCTATGAGATTATTCACCACTGTAAGCGTCATTGACAGTGAGAAGGTCTGAAAGGTATACAGGAGGAAAACCTCAAAGCAGTTGCACTATGAATCAATTGGTAGGAGAAGGTGCAAGTCCAGATGAAGAAAAGGGAATATAACGGGGGCTACAGTAAAGGAATGAAAGAGGTAGCAGCCTAGGGGGCCTAAGGGACGCTGCAAAGTCTCTTTAAGTAATGTTGCAGTGCGCCGCGTGAGGGGCAAACTTGGAACTTGGCACTAACCCCCCACTACGGGGCTGAATTGCAGTATTCTATAATATCCATTCTGTAAATACTGATTTATAATGATTATATAATTTACTCAAAAAAAATTAAGCAATTGACCCCCCCCTCCCCCCCCCCCCGAAAATAATCAGTTTATTCGGTGAATTATAAAAAAACGCTAAACGATCAAAATGGAAGTAATTATTTCTCAGCAAAATAAAAAATCATTGCGACTCTAAAATGCTCAATCAACCTGTCAACCTTCGGAAGAAGAATTCAGGTACGAAAAGAGGCAATTTGTGTGTGTGTGTTGTGTGTGTGAGAGAGAGAGACAGAGAGAGGAGGGAGAGGGAGATGAGATCTATGAGAGAGAGAGAGGAGAGAGGAGAATGAAAGTTATATATATTCGAACCCCACAACACAACAAAATCTGCACCAACTAAAAATTAATCTGAAAGGACAAAAAAAAAAAGAAAAGGAGGAAGGAAAAAGGAAAAATGCAAACTATAAAATGCTAATTTTCTAATAATATCAATAATATTAAGCCCCGGGATTCCATAATTAGTTTATATACCAAACACCGCTTAATTATAACGGTGTATTTAAAAAACGGATTCTCCTCTCGATTTATGATAATTAGGAACGATCTATACTGAATTTCACGTATAGCACCTGTCATCAATATTTGCTTCCGGGGGGGGGGGGGGGGGGGGGGGGGGGGCTGGGGGGCTGAAGTGGCGGGGGTAGGCCTCCTTGCCATGGGCCTCTCCCCCCGACCCCTTCCCTCCCCCCTCTCCCTACATGGGCTCATGCAACGTAATAAAATCGCACCTAATTAAGACTGATTGCACTAATTTATGATTATCTATGACGCCTACGTCACTCGAATTCGTGACATTCGACGAAAGATCGATCAATTTTATTATTTATTCATCTGATGATGGCGATAGTGACTGTGAAAATGATCAGAGAGAGAGAGAGAGAGAGAGAGAGAGAGAGAGAGAGATTGGGGAAAATCAAGCATATAAAAAATTAGGATTCCTGAGAGAGAGAGAGAGAGAGAGAGAGAGAGAGAGAGAGAGAGAGAGAGAGATTTATAACACAAAATACTGTAAAAACATTATTCTTTTAACACGAGTCGGTTAGATATTTAAAAATAAAAGGCAAAACAAATACAAAACCCGCATACACCATAAATAAAGTAATAATAAATAAAGAAAGATAACAACTAAAGATATTATACTAGTAACATTAAATCCCCGAATTCCGGAAGCCTAACATTGCGAATTTGAAGTTTGATTTAGGACGTAAATTTTTTCCTACCTTTTTGTTTTATGTTGCTTAAATAACATCAGAATTTTTGGGGCAATTTCCGGGTGGTCGAGGTCGTGAGCGTCATCATCATCATTATCATCATGGATTACCCCCCCCCCCCCCCCAAACAACCCCCCCCACATCATCATAATTTTCGCTTATCAACATTATAATCTAAAATCATTATCATCATACATTATCACCGTTTTCATCATTATTATTATTATCCTCATCATCAATTTCATTTTCCCTTTTTTTTTATCATTGTAATTTTAACATTTATCATTATAATCATCATTAATCATCATCATTTAAAATTTTCATAATTATCATAATCCATCATTTATCATTTTCATCATCATCATCCATCATCATCCATACATCATTTTCATTTATTATCACTAAATTTTAACATTCATTCTCATCATATCATAATTTTCATCATCATCATCGTCATAATTTATCATGAATTTTCATCATCATTTTCATCATCGTCATTATAACTTACACTTTTTTCATTATAATTATCATCACTATCATAATATTCATCATCATCGTCATTGCCATCATCATCGTAATCATCATAACTATTGACATTATCATCATTCTAATTATAATCATCATTACCATCGTTATCATCATTACTATGGAGCACCACCTACCCCCCACCCATTCCTGAACCACGTTCGGAATGAAATTTGATTCCATGGAATCTCGTTCCATATTTTAAGAACATCTCTTAACTGACGATTGCAGTTGAGGAATCGTGAAAATCATCCTGGAATACAGACACAAAGAAGGATATATATATATATATATATATATATATATATATATATATATATATATATATATATATATATATATATGTAAGTCATATCACATTACCGTGATTCATATACATATATCAAGCTACAAATGTCCTTTAATATCTAATTCGCTCTACCTCGGAATTAATATATTTTCATATGTGCTTAACCGAACCCAAGGGGAATTTATTCAGCCGATAATAGAATTGCGGCCGACGGGCACGAACATCGACATCTTCAATTTCAGGCCTGGCAGTGAAGCCTTCCCCAGCCCACCCTGCCACCGCAAGAGGATATAAGTTTAAGCCGCCTCCCAACTCAAATACCTGCCGCGCTCAGGTATTTTTAGTTTTGGAAAAGACTGCATCAAACCCATCTCGTCTTCAGTAGCGTTGTACTGCTTTTGCCCGCACGTAGCCATTATAATAAGTGGAACGCTGGATAGACGAATGTTGGACAGCAGAACGTTGGACAGTGGAACGCTGGACAGTGTAACATTGGACAGTGGGAACGCTGGACAGTGGAAACGCTGGACATAGGAACGTTTGGACAGTGGAACGTTGGACAGTGGAACTCTGGACAGGGGAACGTTGGACCGAGGAATGTTTGACAGAGGAACGTTTGATAGTGAAAAACGTTGGACAGAGAAACGCTGGACAGTGGAATGTCGGACAGTGGAACGTCGGACTGCAGAACTTTGGTGGACTGTGGAACATCAAAAGTTTAAGCGAAGGTGCAATGCATCACTACCCGATAAAATTCTCCTTGTACTTTTCTATCAATAATACTAATAACTAACAATAAATAATAATAATAATAATTAATTAATTAATAATTATTACATTATTAATTATTATTATTATTAATTATTTATTATTATTCTTGTTATTATTATTATTATTATTATTATGGTGTTACTGACTAAACAATACTGGATGATGTAATAATTTCTTTGAAAGGAAACTCAATCCGTCTGTTGATCTGAATACCTCGGTTTGTAGCAACAACAAAAAAAATAATTGTCAACCCAATTTCTTTACAAAAGTTCAAGTTGATTTAATACTTGGAATGAAAAAAAGAACGCTTATTCATATACACCTGGGTGAAACCATTTAAACATGAAAATATATAACGCAGGTTATTAATACGCTCAACCAGTTTATGGAATACACAATATACCAAAACAATTAAAAAAGGGGGGGGAGTTTGTATTTCAATCATAAAACTTGATTTAAACGCTTCTTATCGAATGGACAGCTTATTTATGAGAGAGAAAGAAGAGAGAGGAGACAGAGAGAAGAGATGGACGACCAATTTGGCAAAAATTGTTGGCTTAGACATAACGCCAGAAGGGACTACCGTTTTTTCAGGTTTCTAAATAACCAGTTATTAAGTATAAGAGTTATGAATAAAACAATAGAATTTAGGGCCTAAGGGCCGCAATGCGCTAGTTGATCTATGGAGGACTTATTTTCACCACTTGGTAAGCGTTCAATTGACAGTGAGCAAGGCGTCTCTGAAAGGTTATTTTGTATAATGTATTATAACCAGGAAGGGAAAACCTCCAAACAAGGCAGGAATTAGTTCTGCACTATGAAAATTCAATTCGGTAGGAGAAATGGGTGGCAAGTCTGATGGAAGTAAAGGGAAAGGGAATAATTAAACGGGGCTACAGTTAAAATAAAGGAATGGAATGAAAGAATGGTTGAGCAGCTAGTTCTAGGGGCCATAAGGGACGCTGCAAAGTTCCCCACTTTTAAAGCTAATGGTTTGCCAGTGCCGCCTCGTGAGGGGCACTGACCGGCACTAACCCCCCTAACCCCTCCTACGGGGCTGAATGCATAGTATTCTCTAACTATCCATTCTGTAAACTACTGATTTATAATGATTACTATAAATTATCATCAACAAAAATTAGCAACGAAAATAATAGTTTATTCGTGAATTATAAAAAACGCTAAACGAGCAAATGGAAGTAATTATTTTCTCAGCAAAATCATTGCGACTCTAAAATGCTCCAATCAACCTGTCAAACCTTCGGAAGAGAATTCAGGTACGAAAAGAGGGCAAAACAATTTGTGTGTGTGTGTGTGTTTGTTTGTGTGTGTGTGAGGAGAGAGAGAGAGAGAGGAGAGGAGAGAGAGAAGAGAGAGAGAGAATAGAAAAGTTATATATATTCCGAAAACCCCACCCCCCACAAAAACACAAAACAAAAAATCTGCACCAACTAAAAATAATCTGAAAGGACAAAAAAAAAAAGAAAAAAGGAGGGAGGAAAAAGAAATGAAAACTATAAAATGCTAATTTTCTATAATATATCAAATAAATATTAAGCCCCGGGATTCCATAATTAGTTTATATACCAAACACCGCTTAATTATAACGGTTGATTTAAAAAAAACGGATTCTCTCTCGATTTATGATAATTAGGAAACGATCTATACTGAATTTCACGTATAGCACCCTGTCATCAATATTGCCCTTCCGGGGGGGGGGGGGGTGGGGGGGGGGACGGGGGGGGGGGGGGGGGGGCCTGAAGTGGCGGGGGTAGGCCTCCTTTGCCATGGGCCTCTCCCCCCGACCCCCTTCCCTCCCCCCCTCTCCCTACATGGGCTCATGCAACGTAATAAAATCGCACCTAATTAAGACTGATTGCACTAATTTATGATTATCTATGACGCTACGTCACTCGAATTCGTGACATTCGACGAAAGATCTGATCAATTTATTAGTTTATTCATCTGATGATGGCGATAGTGACTGTGAAAATGATCAGAGAGGAGAGAGAGAGAGAGAGAGAGAGAGAGATTGGGGAAAATCAAGCATATAAAATTAGGATTCCTGAGAGAGAGCAGAGAGAGAGAGAGAGAGAGAGAGAGAGAAGAGGAATTTTATAACACAAAATACTGTCAAAAACATTATTCTTTTAACACGAGTCGGTTAGATATTTAAAAATAAAGGCAAAACAAATACACAAAACCCGCATAAACACCATAAATAAATAAATGATAAATAAATAAAGAAAGATAACAACTAAGATATTATACTCTAGTAACATTAAATCCCCGAATTCCGGAAGCCTAACATTGCGAATTTGAAGTTGATTTAGGACATAATTTTTCTACCTGTTTATGTTGATTAAATAACATCGATTGCAATTTCCGGGGTGTCGAGCGTGACATCATCATCATCATTAGCATCATGATTATCATCATCATAATTTTCACTTATCACATTATAATCTAAAATCATTATCATCTATATCATTATCACGTTTTCATCATTATCTATATATTATCATCATCATCAATTTCTTTTTTTATCATTGTTTTACTATTATCATTGATAATCATCATTATCATCATCATTTACTAATTTTCCTAATTATCATAATTCATCATTTATCATTTTTCATCATCGTCATCATCATCACCTCATCATCATCATTTTCATTTATTATCACTAAATTTAACATCATTCTGCATCATTATCATAAGTTTTCAGTCATCATCATCGTCATAATTTATCATGAATTTGTCATCATCATTTTCATCATCGTCATTAAACTTACACTTTTTTCATTTATAATTTATCTCACTATCAAATTATCATCATCATCGTCATTGCCATCATCATCGTAATCATCATAACTATTGACATTATCATCATTCTAATTATAATCATCATTACCATCGTTATCATCATTTACTATGGAAGAAACACCAAACTACCCACCCATTCCCTCTGAACCACGTTCGGAATGAAATTTGATTCCATGGAATCTCGTTCCATATTTTAAGAACATCTCTTAACTGACGATTGCAGTTGAGGGAATCGCAATCTGGAAAATGAATCAATCCTGGAATACAGGACACAAAGAAGGATATATATATATATATATATATATATATATATATATATATAATATATATATATATATATATATATATATATATATATATATATATATGTAAGTCATATCACATTACCGTGATTCATATACATATATCGAGCTACAAATGTCCTTTAATATCTAATTCGCTCTACCTCGGAATTACATATATTTTCATATGTGCTTAACCGAAGGGGAATTTATTCAGCGATAATAGAATTGCCGGCGACGGGCACGAACCATCGACATCTTCAATTCCAGGCCTGGCAGTGAAGCTTAGCCCACCCTTGCCACCGCAAGAGATATAAGTTTAAGCCGCCTCCCAACTCAAATACCTGCCGCGCTCAGGTATTTTTAGTTTTGGAGACTGCATCAAACCCATCTCGTCTTCAGTAGCGTTGTACTGCTTTTGCCCGCACGTAGCCATTATATAAGTGGAACGCTGGATAGACGAATGTTGGACAGCAGAACGTTGGACAGTGGAACGCTGGACAGTGTAACATTGGACAGTGGAACGCTGGACAGTGGAACGCGTGGACATAGGAACGTTGGACAGTGGAACGTTGGACAGTGGAACTCTGGACAGGGGAACGTTGGACCGAGGAAGTTTGACAGAGGAACGTTTGATAGTGAAACGTTGGACAGAGAAACGCTGGACAGTGGAATGTCGGACAGTGGAAACGTCGGACTGCAGAACTTTGGACTGTGGAACATCAAAAGTTTAAGCGAAGGTGCAATGCATCACTACCCGATAAAATTCTCCTTGTACTTTTCTATCAATAATAATAATAATAATAATAATAATAATAATAATAATAATAATAATAATAATTATTATTATTATTATTATTATTATTATTATTATTATTATTATTATTATTATGGTTACTGATAACAATACTGATGTAATAATTTCTTTTAAAGGAAACTAATCCGTCTGTTGATCTGAATACCCTCGGTTTAGCAACAACAAAAAAACAATAATTCAACCCATTTACTTCAAAAGTTGATTTAATACTTGGATGAAAAAAACGCTATTCATTTATAACCTGTGAACCAATTACATGAAATATATAACGGTATTAATACGCTCACCAGTATGAATTACACAAATATACCAAAAACAATTAAAAAGGGGGAGTTTGTATTTATCATATAAACTGATTTAACGGCTTATCGAATGGACAGCTATATTGAGAGAGAGAGAGAGAGAGAGAGAGAGAGAGATGGACGACCAATTTGGCAAATTGTTGGTTAGCAGACGCCAGAGACTACCGTTTTCAGTTTCTAAATACAGTATTAAGTATAGAGTAGAATAAAACATAGATTAGGCTAAGGGCCAATTTCCCCCCCTCCCTGTGATCTATGAGATTATTCACCACTGTAAGCGTCATTGACAGTGAGAAGGTCTGAAAGGTATAACAGGAGGAAAACCTCAAGCAGTTGCACTATGAATCAATTGGTAGGAGAAGGGTGGCAAGTCAGATGGAAGAAAGGGAATAATAAACGGGGTACAGTAAAAGGAATGAAAGAGGTAGCAGCTAGGGGCCAAAGGGACGCTGCAAAGTCTCTTTAAGTAATGGTTGCAGTGCGCCAGGTGAGGGGCACTGACGGCACTATCCCCCCTACGGGGCTGAATGCAGTATTCTATGATATCCATTCTGTTAATACTGATTTATAATGATTAATTACTCAACAAAAATTAGCAACGAAAATAATAGTTTATTCGTGAATATAAAAAAACGCTAAACGATCAAAATGGAAGTAATTATTTCTCAGCAAAATCATTGCGACCTCTAAAATGCTCCAATCAACCTGTCACCTTCGGAAGAAGAATTCAGGTACGAAAAGAGGCAACAATTTTCATATCTTTATTTCGGCAAAAAAAAAAAAAAAAAAAAAAAAAAAATTACGTTTAACTGCAGCCAAAATTGTCCGACTATTTTATCAATTCAAGGAAATAGTAATTTATAAATTGTTTGACATAAATAGAAATGTATACCTCTATATTTTGAGCTGCATGCCTTTCAGTTTTCTGAAAAGAAAACTATTGTGATGGCTTTGTCTGTCCGTCCGCGCATTTTCTATCCGCCCTCATATCTTAAAAATGACTGAGGCTAGAGGGCTGCAAATTGGTAGGTTCGTCATCCACCCTCCGATCATCAAACATCTCAAATTGCAGCCTTCTAGACTCAGTAGTTTGAATTTTGCTTAAGGTTAAACTTAGCCAAGATCGTGCGTCTGGCAAATCTACAGGACAGGCCACCACCGGGTCGTGGCGGAAAGTTCAATGGGTCGCGGCTCATACAGCATTATACCGAGACCACCGAAAGATAGATATATTTTCGTTGGCCTTGATTATATTTTTTACTTTTTTTTATAAAGACAAAAATATCGTCAACAGATTTTATATTAATCTTATTTTATCCATAGCGGCTTCGGAATGGAATGAATTAGAGAATTTAGGCCAAAGACCAAGCGCTGTGACCTATGAGGTCATTCAGCTATGAAACGGAAGTTGACAGTAAAAGGTCTGAAAGGTGTAACAGGAGGAAAACCTCAAATCAATTGCACTATGCAACAAGTGTTAGAAGAGGGTAGAAAGTAAGATGGAAGAAAGAGAATATGAACGGAGGTACAGCAAAAGAAATGAAAAGCGTTGCAGCTAGGGGTCGAAGGGACGCTGCAAAGAACTTTAGGTAATGCCTACAGTACACCACCTGAAGTGCACTGACGGCGCTACCCCTGTGCGGGGCATAGCTACATTGGACTAGGTTTAATTTTATCAGGCATTCATGTCATCAGATATAATAACATCATTAAAAAAATTGGAATTTCTAAACTACAAAATTCTGTAAGAAATAAACCTCGAACGTTCCAAAAAGGTCGCCATCTACTGAATAAATTTACATTTAGAAAAGCTTCGGTTGAAGAATGAACTGATCCAAAGACGATTTACTAGTAATTCACAAAAAGGCAAAAATCCAAAAAACAAAGAAAAAACAAATAACAGAAAAATTGCCAGTAGTTGTACCCCATAAAAACAGTTATCAACAAAATGGTTCTGCCTTCTGCATTTGTAAATGCTTCTTACATTTCAGGTCTTCTCTGTTTGGAAAATCATATTGACATGTTTTTGTAGCAAAAAAAAAAAAAAAAAAAAAAAAAGACAATTTAGTATAAATCCTTATATGAAAAAACGCAAAACCCAAATATCACTGACATGTTTTCGTAAAAAAAGGGCAATTTAGTATAAGTTTGTTTGTTTGTTTGTTTGTATGGTGTTGTTACGTTGCATGGAACCAGTGGTTATTCAGCAACGGGACCAACGGCTTTACGTGACTTCCGAACCACGTCGAGAGTGAACTTCTATCACTAGAAAAATTTAGTATAAGACCTTTGCTCTAGAAAAAAAACGCACAAACCAAATTTGTCAACATGTGTCTCACGTCCAAACTGGAAAATTTTCCAAATCTTTATCTAAGGTTTCCCGGCCCATTTCACCTGTCAGCGTTTCCATACCGTCGATTTCCAAAACGTCCAAGAGAACAGAAGGAAAAGTGTTATCTAAATGGCGGTTGGGGAGAGAAGGGGGGTTGGGGGGGTGGGGGGTCACCTCTGGGCTGGTCGTTTGCCCCCCCCCCCCCCCCCACACATAGAAAAAGTTAAAAGGAGAGGCAGGCTACCCAACTATGACCATTGTGGAAGCACAGAGTTATAGACGCAGGTAATGTATCTTACAGCTGGTAACACATTCTTTTTGAAAGATTTTATATGATGAGGAACAGTACTTCACGTTTTAGAGACATATTAGGTTTGCTAAGGTTATAAAAGCGACAACTTTCTGAAGATAACCGTTTCCATGACGAATGCCAAATCTATGTAAAAGTACCTTGATTCAGGGCCACTATGTTTCCATTTGGTCTAAGCTAGATAATTGAGAAGGTTACTAGTCAAATCTCCAGCGCCTCAGTGGCGTGTTTGGTATGGTGTTGGCGTGCCACCTCGATGGCCGCGAGTTCGATTCCCGGGCATTCCACTAAGGGGTGAGAGATGTGTATTTTTGGCGATAGAAGCTCACTCTCGACGTGGTTCGGAAGTCACGTAAAGCCGTTGGTTCCGTTGCTGAATAACCATACTGGTTCCATGCAACGTAAAAACACCATACAAATAAACAAACTAGTCCCATCTACCTTAAAAAGAAAGGCATAAAAATAGATTATGCAATTAGTGGGGTTAAGTAACTAGTGTCTGACTTTTTCTTTGACATATATAATCACCTGATGCTCACCTGAAAGGTTTTGGTCACTGTCTGCCCAAATCCATAGTCAAGTTGCCAATGGAGACTAAATCACAAGTGGGATTGAGTGGTTGACCAGAGCTTTTAAGGTATGACTGGATGAGGGAAATGTGCTGAGGAAGAAATGGATGAAAGGAATAATAATAATTCAATCATCCATAACATAATTTTCTAGGTGATACAGGGGAAGTTGTCTGATAGGAATTTAGTTGAAAAATATAAAACTGATAACCAAATGATTGATAGGGGAAGAACAGTGTAGGTTTAAACAACAAAGGGTAGTGATGTGTGTGTGGATGAAGTGTTTTTACTTAACGCGGAGATGTAAACATATGAAAAAATTAAAACAATATCTCTTTACTGATATGAGAAATATCTAATATAGAATATTCCCAGCAGATTCTCGCGGCGTGGCCAAACTCCCAAAATCACAAGGGGGCCCAAATCCGCCATAAGCAATGAGATCATTCTGAGTGCTGACATTTGTCAAATCTGACCCTCGCCGTAACAGGTCATGAAATCTTGGTCTGCCATTTGCACATTCCCGGACATAAAACGCCACACACACACACACACACACACACACACACACACATATATATATATATATATATATATATATATATATATATATATATAATATTAATATTATATTTCCCCGTATCTAACCAAAATGAAACTTCAATAAGCCATCTAACTAGCTGCGTTTGTTTCGTAAATTCATTTCTATACGAATTTCCCATTTTTTTGGAATTTAAATAAAAAAGGAAAAATAGGTCCATCCTCTACTGAAGATCAATCAAGCTGTCCATCCGCACGAACATTACAAATATAATAAAGAAAGTCCTGTCGTTATGTATTACTGTTATTTTTTTTTATTCATTTTTTTTCCTGTAAATGCTCAATACCATTTAATCTTCAGGTGCCCTCCCGGTAATAATCTAATTGAAAAGGACAATTACATTTATTTTCCCTCTTCACTGTCAAAGATTTTCTTTAATCAATAAAATTCTTCGGGTTTTAAAAGCATGTGTAATTATTATTATTATTATTATTATTATTATTATTATTATTATTATTATTATTTTTTTTATTTTTTTTTTTTGCTCTATCACAGTCCTCCAATTCGACTGGGTGGTATTTATAGTGTGGGGTTCCGGGTTGCATCCTGCTCCTTAGGAGTCCATCACTTTTCTTACTATGTGTGCCGTTTCTAGATCCCACACTCTTCGCATGAGGCCGGAGCTACTTCCAAGCTCTAGTTTTCTAGATTCCTTTTCAGGAAAAATCTTGGGATCGTGCTAGTTGCTCTATGATTATGGGTACGATTTCCACTGGCATATCCCATATCCTCTTATTTCTATTTTCAGATCTTGATACTTATCCATTTTTTGTTTTCCCTCTCTTTCTCTTCAACTCTGGTGTCCCATGGTATTGCGACATCAAATGAGTGATACTTTCTTCTTGACTTTGTCAATCAACGTCACGTCTGGTTCTGTTTGTTTGCACGTATCACCCTATCCGTTCTGATACCATAGTCCCAGAGGATCTTTGCCTGATCGTTTCTATCACTCCCTCAGGTTGGTGCTCGTACCACTTATTACTGCAAGGTAGCTGATGTTTCTTGCACCGGCTCCAGTGGAGGGCTTTTGCCACGAATCATGCCTCTTTTGTACTGGTTCTGTGCAAGTGCCGGGCATTCACTTGCTATGTGGTTTATGGTTTCATTTTTCGTATTGCACTTCCTACATATGGGAGAGATTTTTATTTCCGTCTATCATACTTTGAACATATCTGGTTCTTAGGGCCTGATCTTGTGCCGCTGTATCATTCCTTCAGTTTCCTTCTTTAGCTCTCCCCTCTGTAGCCATTGCCAATTGTCATCGCTGGCTAGTTCTTTAGTCTGTCTCATGTATTGTCCGTGCATTGGTTTGTTGTGCCAGTCTCTGTTCTTTCTGTCTTTCTCCTGTCTCTGTATATTTCTGGGTCTTCGTCTACTTTTATTAGTCCTTCTTCCCATGCACTCTTTAGCCACTCGTCTTCACTGGTTTTCAGATATTGCCCCAGTGCTCTGTTTTCGATGTTGACGCAGTCCTCTATACTTAGTAGTCCTCTCCCTCCTTCCTTTCGTGTTATGTATAGTCTGTCCGTATTTGCTCTTGGGTGTAGTGCTTTGTGTATTGTCATTTGTTTTCTGGTTTTCTGATCTATGCTGCGGAGTTCTGCCTTCGTCCATTCACTATTCCTGCGCTGTATCTGATTACTGGCACTGCCCATGTGTTTAGGGCTTTTATCATATTTCCGGCGTTGAGTTTTGACTTGAGTATCGCCTTGAGTCTCTGCATATATTCTTTTCCTGAATCGTGTCCTTCATCTCTTGGTTGGTGTTTTATATCTCCTCCTTCCATTATTCCCAGGTATTTGTATCCTGTCTCATCTATGTGTTTGATGTTGCTCCCATTCTGGTAGCTATCCCTTCAGTTCTCGTTACTTTGCCTTTTTGTATGTTGACTAAGGCGCATTTTTCTATTCCAAACTCCATCCTGATGTCTCCAGATACAATCCCTTACAGTCTGGATTAAGGTATCTATTTCCTTGATGCTCTTACCATACAGCTGATGTCGTCCATGAACATCAGATGGTTGATTTTGTTGCCTCTTTTCTTGAGTTGGTACCCACGGCAGTCCATTCTTCGGTAGATACCGTTTTGTCCCATGGGAATCATGGCTACTATACGAAGAGTAGTGGGGACAGTGAGTCGCCCTGGAAGATCCCTCTCCTGATATTAACCTCTGCTAGTCTTTTTCCAGAGCTTGTAAGTATTGTATTCCAGTTGCGCCATTGTATTTTTGAGGAAGCTGATGGTATTTCCTCTGCCCCATATAGGGTTTTCATGGCATTCTATTAGCACATGTGTGTGGTATCATGTTCGAAGGCTTTCTTTATAGTCTATCCATGCCATGCTTAGGTTGGTTTTCCTTCTCCTACTGTTCTTCATTACCATTTTGTCTATCAGGAGCTGGTCTTTTGTGCCCCTACACTTCCTTCTGCAGCCTTTCTGTTGGTGGGGGATGGTGTTTGTCTCTCTAGGTAGTTGTATAGCCTTTCACTGATGAATACCTGTTAGTAACTTCCAAATTTATTGGTGGTTTAGGCAGGTGATAGGCCTGTAGTTACTGGCTATATTTCCCTTACTCTTGTCTTTTTGTACTAAGGATGTTCTTCCTGTGGTCATCCATTTGGGTGCTTGGTGATTTGAGATACAATGCTGGAGTTGTTCTGCTATTCGTGGTTGTAGGGCCTTGAAGTTTGAGCCAGTATCCATGGACTTCATCGGGACCTGGGGCTTTCCAGTTTGGCATTTTCTTTAGTTTGGTGTCCTGACTGTGTCTGTCGTGATGTCTGTGAATCTTTGTTTTATTCTCCCTGTTTCTTCTTCCTTGACTTCCTGGAGCCATGTTGCATGTTTGTTGTGTGATACCGGATTGCTCCATATGTATTCCAGAGTCTCTTACTTGATTCGGCTTCAGGAATTTCTGGGTGGTTGTCTTCCCCTCTTAGTTGGCTGTATAGTCTTTTCTGGTTGGTTCCGAATAGTTTGTTCTGTTGGTATCCCTTATTCCTGTTCATGTACCGTTGGATCTTGTGTGCTTGGCCTTAAGCCTCTGTTTTACATCTTCTATTGTGTTGTTTAGTCCCCTCTCTTGTACTTTGTATTTATCGTTGAGTTCCTCCCTTGTTTTCTTGCTTGCCTTCTTAGCCGGTTTTTTCTGCAATCTCTTTCAGTGTTTACTCAAGTCAGATCATCACCATGATTTGCTTTTCCAGGCGCCTTTTCCAAGGAGGTTGCTGTTTTGGTTTCTGTTGGGTTGGTTGTGACGGTGGTGTTGGTGGTTCGAATCCCCATCAGTTCTGCTACTAATCTTGCTCCTGCATATGTCAAGTTATTTGTTTTCTGTGATACTGGTGTGTGTATTAGGCCCATTATTTCATTGACCTCACTTGTTTTCTCCCTTAATTTCTTGGTGTTGTAGGCTTTCATGGAGGGGATCTCGTTCTCTCTGTATCTGCTCCATCCATTGTCTAATCTTTTCTACCCATTCCGTCCTCTCTGTTACTTCGTCGGTGTTTCTTCGTGTGTCGTTGTTTGATACCTCATCCTCCCTGTCGTCTTCTGTGGCATCGTCTCTCAGTTCGTCTTCGTGTAATTCGTTGTCGTGTGACATTTCCCTTTCCAGTTCTTCTCATCTTCTGTTGGGGAGAGCCAGTTCTTTTTCTTTATCCGTTCCTTACTTGGTCTGCCAGCCTCTGCTCTGTTGGGGGGGTGTTATTCCTCTCATTCCAGATGTTGACCAATTCTTCTTCTATATCCTCTCTCCGTCGGGTTGCTTCTGATGTAGCATCTCCATATTTCCTTATTTTCTTTCTTCTCTTGTACCATTTCTTCCTTTTTTGTTTTTTTTGCCTCGTAGCTCCAATCTCAGGCTGTTCATTACTGTCGTTGTGGTGATCAGTTGCTGGATGACGACCTCCAAGTACCTGACCGTCTTCCCCTACAATTGGGTTGAATACCTGGTTGCCCGGACGAAGCTCCTCTGTTGCCAGAGGTTCCATTTACGTCGTTGTCGTTTTAATTCCATCATTTCTTTCCATCATTGCTGAGTTTTGCTATTTAGCCCATCAGGGATAGGTACTCATTTACAGCTGAGTAGACTGAGGAAATTATGGTAAAGATCCTTTCCCAAGGAATCAACGCCGAGGAGAGCGGTCACCCATCCCACTCTGCCACGGCGCTCACATATTATTATTATTATTATATTATTATTATTATTATTATTATTATTATATTATTATTATTATGGTGTTACTGATAACAATACTGATGTAAAATTAATTTCTTTTGAAAGGAAAAACTAATCCGTCTGTTGATCTGAATACCTCGGTTTAGCAACAACAAAAAATAATTCAACCCATTTACTTCAAAAGTTGATTTAATACTTGGATGAAAAACGCTATTCATTTATACACCTGTGAAACAATTACATGAAATATATAACGGTATTAATACGCTCACCAGCATGAATTACACAATATACCAAAACAATTAAAAAGGGGAGATTTTTATTTACATATAAACTGATTTAACGCTTATCGAATGGACATCTATATGAGAGAGAGAGAGAGAGAGAGAGAGAGAGAGGAGAGAGAGAGAGAGAGAGAGAGAGCAAATTGTTGGTTAGCAGAAGCAAGAGACAACCGTTTTCAGTTTCTAAATACAGTATTAAGTATAAAGTAGAATAAAATATAGAATTTAGGCCAGGGGCCAATCGCTGTTGACCTATGAGGTTATTCAACACTGTAAGCGTCACTGACGGTGAAAAGGTTTGAAAGGTGTAACAGGAGGAAAACCTCAAAGCAGTTGCACTACGAATCAATTGTTAGGAGAAGGGCGGAAAGTCAGATGGAGGAAAAGGAATATAAACGGGGATACAGTAAAAGGAATGAAAGAGGTTGCAGCTAGGGGCCTAAGGGACGCTGCAAAGTCTCTTTAAGTAATGGTTGCGGTGCGCCAGGTGAGGGGCACTGACGGCACTATCCCCCCTACGGGGCTGAATGCAGTATTCTATAATATCCATTCTGTTAATACTGATTTATAATGATGACTATAATTACTCACCAAAAATTAGCAACGAAAATAATAGTTTATTCGTGAATTATAAAAAACGCTAAACGATCAAAATGGAAGTAATTATTTCTCGGCGAAATCATTGCGCCTCTAAAATGTTCCAATTAACCTGTCAACGTTCGAAGAATTCAGGTACGAAAAGAGGCAACAATTTTTATATCTTTATTTCGGCAAAAAAAAAAAAAAAAAAAAAAAAAAAGGAGTTGACATTTAATTGCAGCCAAGATTGTCCGACTATTTTATCAAATCAAGGAAATAGTAATTTATAAATTGTTTGACAAAAATAGTAATTTATACCTCTATATTTTGAGCTGCATGCCTTTCAGTTTTCTGAAAAGAAAACTATTGTGCTGACTTTGTCTGTCCGTCCGCACTTTTTCTGTCCGCCCTCATATCTTCAAAATAACTGAGGCTAGAGGGCTGCAAATTGGTATGTTCGTCATCCACCCTCCGATCATCAAACATCTCAAATTGCAGCCTTCTAGACTCCATAGTTTTAATTTTGCTTATTAAACTTAGCCATGATCATGCGTCTGGCAATTCTACAGGACAGGCCACCACCAGGCCGTGGCTAAAGTTTCAATGGGTCGCGGCTCATACAGCATTATACCGAGATCACTTAAGATAGATATATTTTCTGTGGCCTTCATTATATTTTTTACTTTTATTATTAAAGACAAAAATGACATCAACAGATTTTATATTAATCTTATTTTATCCATAGCGGCTTCGGAATGGAATGAATGAAAGAATTTAGTCCAAAGACCAAGCGCTGGGACCTATGAGGTCATTCAGCTATGAAACGGAAGTTGACAGTAAAAGGTCTGAAAACCTCAAATCGATTGCAATATGCAACAAGTATTAGGAGAGTAAGATAGAAGAAAGAGAATATGAACGGAGGTACAGCAAAAGAAATTAAAAGCGTTGCAGCTAGGGGTCGAAGGGGCGCTGCAAAGAACCTTAGGTAATGCCTACAGTGCACCACGTGAAGTGCACTGACGGCGCTACCCCAGTGCGGGGCATAGCTACATTGGACTCAGGTTTCTAATTTTATAGGCATTCATGTCATCAGATTATTTTAGGCATCAGGAAAAAAATGGTAATAACTAAGCTACAAAAAAATTCTGTAAGAAATGAACCTCGAACGTTCCAAAAAGGTCGCTATCTACTGAACAAATTTACATTTAGAAAAGCTTCGGTTGAAGAATGAACTGATTCAAAAACTATTTACTAGTAATTCACAAAAAGGCAAAAATCCAAAAAAGAAAGAAAAAACAAATAACAGAAAAATTGTCAGTAGTTGTACCTCATTAAAACAATTATCACCGTAATGGTTCTGCCTTCTGCATTTGTAAATGCTTCTTACAACATTTCCAGGTCTTCTCTTTTTGGAAAATCATATTGACATGTTTTTGTAGCAAAAAAAAAAAAAAAAAAAAAAAAAACAAAAAAAAAAAAAAAAAAGACAATTTAGTATAAATCCTCCTTTATATGAAAAACGCAAAACCCAAATATCACTGACATGTTTCCGTAAAAAAGGGCAATTTAGTATAAGTTTGTTTGTTTGTATGGTGTTGTTACGTTGCATGGAACCAGTGGTTATTCAACAACGGGACCAACGGCTTTACGTGACTTCCGAACCACGTCGTGAGTGAAATTCTATCACTAGAAAAAATTTAGTATAGAACTTTTTATTAAAAAACGCACAAACCAAATTTGTCAACAAGTGCTCACGTCTAAACTGGAAAATTTTTCCAAATCTTTATCTAAGGTTTCCCGGCCCATTTCACCTGTCAGTGTTTCCATACCGTCGATTTCCAAAACGTCCAAAAGAAGAAGGAAAAGTGTTATCTAAATGGCGGTTGGAGGAGAGAACGTGGGGGTGGGGGGTCACCTCTGGGCTGGTCGTTTTGCCCCGCCCCCCCGAAAAAAAAGTTAAGAGGTGGAGAGGCAGGCTGCCCTATGACCATTGTGGAAGCACAGAGATAGAGACGCAGGTAATGTATCTTGCAGCTGATAACACATTTTTTTTGAAAGATTTTATATGATGAGGAACAGTACTTCACGTTTTAGAGACATATTAGGTTTGGTAAGGTTATAAAAGCGACGACTTTCTGAAGATAACCGTTTCCATGACGAATGTCAAATCTATGTAAAAGTACGCTAGATTCAGGGCCACTACGTTTCCATTTGGTCTAAGCTAGATAATTGAGAAGGTTACTAGTCCCATCTCCAGCGCCTCAGTGGCGTGTTTGGTATGGTGTTGGCGTGCCACCTCGGTGGCCGCGAGTTCGATTCCCGGGGATTCCACTGCGGGGTGAGAGATGTGTATTTTTGGTGATAGAAGTTCACTCTCGACGTGGTTCGGAAGTCACGTAAAACCGTTGGTTCCGTTGCTGAATAACCATACTGGTTCCATGCAACGTAAAAACACCATACAAACAGACGAACAAACTGGTCCCATCTACCTTAAACAGAAAGGCATAAAAATAAATTATGCAATTAGTGGGTTAAGTAACTAGTGTCTGACTTTCTTTGACATATATAATCACACATGAAAGGTTTTGGTCAATGTCTGCCCTATTCTATATTCAAGTTGCCGCTGGAGACTAAATCACACGTGGGATTGAGTGGTTGACCAGAGCTTATAAGGTATGTCTGGATGAGGGAAATGTGCTGACGGAATGGATGAAAATAATAATAATAATTCAATCATCCATAACATAATGGTCTAGATGATTGAAGCTACGTACGCATGTGTAGGTGGGGCATAATACTAATTAGTGTACAGGGGAAGTTGTCTGATAGGAAATTTAGTTGAAAAATATAAAACTGATAGCCAAATGATTGCAAGGGGAAGAACAGTGCGGGTTTATACAAGAAAGGAAATGGATGTATGCGGATGAAGTGTTTTTACTTAACGCGGAGATGTAAACATAAAAAAAATAAAACAATATCCTTTTACTGATATGAGAAATATCTAATATAGAATATTCCCAGCAGATTCTCGCGGCGTGGCCAAACTCCCAAAATCACAAGGGGGCCCAAATCCGCCATAAGCGATGAGATCAGGCTGAGTGCTGACATTTGTCAAATCTGACCCTCGCCGTAACAGGTCACATTGAAATCTTGGTCTGCCCATTTGCACATTCCCGGACATAAAACGCCATACACACACACACACACACACACACACACACACACACACATATATATATATATATATATATATATATATATATATATATATATATATACATATATATACCTATATTAATATATATATACATATATTAATATATATTATTCACCGTGTTTTTATCTTAACAAAATGAAACTTCAATAAGTCATCTAACTAGCCGCGTTTGTTTCGCAAATTCATTTCTATACGAATTTCCCATTTTGTTGGAATTTAAATTAAAAAATAGACCCAGCCTCTACTGAAGATAAAAAAAACTGTTCATCCGCATGCAAATTTAATATAATAATAAAGAAAAGTCCTGTTGTTGTGTAATACTGTAATTTTATTAATTTTTTTCTGTACATGTTCAATACTAATTAATTTTTAGGTGCGGTAATAATCTAATTACAAAGGACAATTACAACTTCTATTTTTCCTCTTCACTGTCAAAGATTTTCTCGCAATTAAAATTCCGGGCCAGGGCTTAAAAGCATGTGTAATTATTATTATTATTAATATATTATTATTATTATTATTATTATTGGGTTATTATTATTATTATTATTCTTATTATTATTATTATTATTATTTTTTTATTATTATTATTGTTATTGTTATTATTATTATTATTATTATTATTATTTTTTTATTATTATTATTATTATTATTATTATTATTATTATTATTATTATTATTATTATCATTTTCTATCTCAGTCCCCTTATTCGACTGGTTGGTATTTATAGTGTGGGATTTTGGGTTGCAACCTACCTTATTATTATTATGAAAACTGCTCAGATGGAATAAGCCCACAGGGATCAATGACTTGAATTTCAGACTTACAAAGAATAAGGTGTTCATTAGAAAGAAGTAACAGCAGGTAATTGGAAATACAAAATGAAAAAAAAATAAGAAACTAATAAATAAACTGATGAGAACTTAAATGAATTATTAAAATACGAAGAGAATTGTTTCAGGGTAGTAATTCATTGCATCATTGCTTAATAAACACAAACATGGAAATCTTGTCACATAAACACAAACCTGGGGTGTAGCATACCCCATTTTTTTATCAAGAAAAAAAAACCCACTTTTGTTCAAAATTTTTTATTTCTGAAAAAATCAACAAAAAGTTCAATCCTTACTCATTCTTTTAATGATTAAACACCCTTGAATAACTGAATTTTTCTGGTACTAAACATTAATAAAACAAAAATATTGAAAATTCATTTTTTTTCCTGACAAATCCAAAATAAAAATTTGCCATAAATGCAATTTCCATAATAAACAAACAGGCTTCCTGCCATGGCGAGGTGGGTCCTCTCGCCTTCCCTTCACCAGCCCTCAGTTGTCTGGCACCACATCTCACTGTATCACAGATTGACAAAAATGGTCAAAATTTAACAGAAAAATTACACTATTTTAACTTTATGTTATGTTATCAGTCATTACTCCTCTGAATACATCCTAATTGATGCTTAGAGTGTGTATTACAGATTTATGATAATATAATATAATATAATATGTGTGTGTGTGTGTGACCTAAAAACACATACATTGGGTACCATGCACCCCATTATCTCTCCACCCCATTATCTCTCCAAAACACATACTCAGGGTGGTATGCACCCCAAATAGAATTATACTAAAACACTTGCATGGGGTGTGCTGCACCAAAAACAAGAATAACAACAACAACAATAGCAGCACAGGACACTCCCATACCTACCCTGCTAGGGCAACCTCTAGACTAAACCGACAGTGTCACTGGGGAAGTGCTGCCAGCTGCTATGGCAGAGTTGCAAATTTTTTTTTTTTTTTTTTTTTTTGGGGGGGGGGAGGTTTGGGGGGGGGGGGGGGTTTACAGAACCCCATGTTCGTGTTTAAGGGTTAAAAGTTTGATGTTCCAGTTGCACAACAACCTTCAGGCAGCCTGTTCCTCAGTCAACAACTGTGTGAGGACTTACCAATAAAAGATATCACTATAGTAGATTCACATCAACCGTGCATTTGATGTCTAGGCCAGTCCCTTACGACGCTCCTGATTGGCTGTTGATAAACCAGTCACAGGGGCTGTAAAGTTCCAGTGTTGCCAAAGCACAGAGAAACGACCAAAAGTGCGGAGAAGATTCGAGGGGGAGTCATTGAATGCAGAGCCGAGGTCTGCACTCCTCACGTATGCGGCGCTGTAGGTCCGCATATAGATTTATGCTTTTAAATTATATAATATTTTTGAAAATACTAATATTTTTGAAAAATGAACCATTTTCATTATTCTCGAGTGTTCACGCGCCAATATCGGATAAGAACTGATTTTGACAACAGCAGATGACGTAACCCAAACGTGATGTCTTACAATGGATTCATTCTTTAGGTCCAGCAATCTTCAACTTTGCCTTTGTAATTATATATATAGGCTAGTAAAATTTGGTTAATTTGTGAATTAATCATAGGGTGAAGGCTGACTTACATTATTGTAAACTTAGTCATGTTTAATGAGATTCTTTTTTTCGTTTTATTTTGAGTTAATGCAGCTTATTGATAAAAAAGGACCAATTATAATGTGCTCTTTTCCAGTTTTTTGAAACTCATAGCCTTGAATAAGGCATTCGTTTGGCTTAGGATTGCCACATGTATACCATAAATCATGCATAATATTCTGTCCATTCTCTTGGGGAAATATCTCATTTCAAAATATCCGTATCATAAAAGGTGGCATATAGACCTACATGTTTCATATCGTTTTTGTCAGTTTACAATGCTTTTGACTTTGATTCTAAGCCTAGACCTATGTTACTTATTTGGTTGTTTATTATCATTATTACTTCACCAAACGTTTTGATTTAACATACAGCATATTACCTAAAGTGACAAATGTGTCTTAATAAAGAGAAGAAGGAATAAACTACTTATGAATATCGAAGGATTTACGGAGCTTGTCAACTTACTTTGTGGGGAACGCAAAGAAATGAATGAAAAACAACCGTTTTTAGTAAAGAAATACATTTCAGTGCAGTTTTTTCTAACTTCCCACTTTTTGCTGAAAACTTTGAGTAAAATTACTTGCCCGTGTTCACTTTGTAGCCTAATTTACGCATCAAATCATATATAATAATCATAACTATAAAACAGTAATTATATACTATATATCTATATATTATATATATATATATATATATATATATATATATAGATATATATATATATATTTTGTATATATCGAATGTAATAAATCAGCTTCAAGAATGAACACTTCCCGTGTATCTCGTTCGATTCTAAATTTGACTATCATTAAAGTTACGTAATGTTTCAAAAGATATGAAGCAACTGAATTTCGGAAAGGGGAAAATATAACTCCAAAAAGGTTTAATTAGTAAACCCAACTCATATACTGGTAAAGATACGGTTAATAGAATATAACCAGGGTGACTATTTCGTCTAGTTAGTGTAGCAAAATAACATTGCTTGGCAATTAATACTACACCTCCCGGTGCGTAGGTAGTTTCTCGGTGATGTGCGGACTTCGCGGCAACCCTGCTGTAAACTCAGTCTCTCGAGAGAGTTCACATGGGCAGCATGTATGTTTCACGTCTCCTGACATATCCCTCAGGAGAGGAGGAACACACATCCTGCCTATGCGAACTCTCTCGAGAGAGACTGAGAGTTTCCAGCCCTATGATTGGCTTATCAACAGCCAATCAGGAGCGTCGTAAGGGACAGGCCTAGACATCAAAAGCACGGTTGATGTGAATCTACTATAGTTACTGAAACTGAGACCAGTTTTGAATCCGGCGCTAAAATAAATTCCCGCGGAATCAGGCAGCAGCAGCAGTGTTAATCTAACTCTGTTTTCGCTATCAATACTGAACCGGTTTTGCATATTTGCAATGGGCTTTGGTAACAGTGGAGTCTGAATTTTTGGAATGTTATTATTCTTTCGCCGCTGCGTTGAGGGAAAATAGGTTTAAATATATAATTAATATTGTTTATATTTTGAGGCAGAATTGTGTTCTCGTCCCTCTCTCTCTCTCTCTCTCTCTCTCTCTCTCTCTCTCTCTCACTTTCCCTGTATATATTATTATATATATATATATATATATATATATATATATATATATATTATATATAATATATATATATATATATATATATATATATGTGTGTGTGTGTGTGTATAGATATGTATATATACTATATATATATATATATATATATATATATATCTATATATATATATATGTGTGTGTGTGTGTGTGTGTGTGTGTCGTGTACAAATTAGTAATATTAATCCGTACAAAACTAAGCCCTGATATGTTTCTGATCTTTTGCACTAAAAGACAAAACATTCCTAGAGGTTTTTTTAATTTATTTTTTGTGGATATTCATTTTTTCAGCTTTCAGAAAGCTGGAAAAATGTAAAGCTAACACAATCTGTAGGGCAAAACTCACCTGGTTTTAATAAGCTCTCCTCAATTAATTAATAAACCTTGTCGAGTTTAGCCTCTGTTCGAGAGGCTTTGATGCTT
>NC_061108.1:137635787-137645787 GCF_015104395.2 Macrobrachium nipponense
GCCGACGATGTAAAAATATGTTAATCGGAAATGATTGATCCGATTCGGATCGGTACATTACCCAAAAATGATTTTGTGTTGAATGAATCCTAGTTGATTTATCTGGTACTTTGGACAAGCTGAGATTATTGTTATTATAAATAGATTTTTGGCATTATGCCAAGCACTGGGGCAACTAAGAACATTCAGCGCTGAAACGGAAATTGACAGTAATAGGTTTGAAGGGTGTAACAGGAGGAAAACCTCAAAGCAGTTGCAATGTGAAACCAATTGCTAGGAGAGGGTGGACAGTAAGATGGAATAAAGAGAATACGAACGGAGGTACAGTAAAAGGAATGGAAATGGTTGCAGCTACGGGCCGAAGGGAAGCTGCAAAGAACCTTAAGTAATGCCTACATTGTACCGGATGAGGTGCACTGATGATACTAACCCCTTACGGGAGACAGACCGTTTTCAGATGAGAAAATTGTTGTGCCGGCTTTGACTGTCCGCACTTTTTCTGTCCCCCTTTTTTTCTGTCAGCCCTTTTTTCTGTCACAACTTTTTTCTGTCAGCACTTTTTTCTGTCCGCACTTTTTTCTGTCCGCACTTTTTTCTGTCAGCACTTTTCTGTCCGCACTTTTTTCTGTCCGCACTTTTTTCTGTCAGCACTTTTTTCTGTCAGCACTTTTTTCTGTCCACACTTTTTTCTGTCCGCACTTTTTTCTGTCCGCACTTTTTTCTGTCAGCACTTTTTTCTGTCAGCACTTTTTGCTGTCCACTCTTTTTTCTGTCCGCACTTTTTTCTGTCCACACTTTTTTCTGTCAGCACTTTTTTCTGTCAACACTTTTTTATGTCAGCCCTTTTTTCTGTCCACACTTTTTTTCTGTCAGCACTTTTTGTCCACACTTTTTTCTGTCCGCACTTTTTTCTGTCTGCACTTTTTTCTGTCAACACTTTTTTATGTCAGCCCTTTTTTCTGTCCACACTTTTTTCTGTCAGCACTTTTTTCTGTCTGCACTTTTTTCTGTCAACACTTTTTTATGTCAGCCCTTTTTTTCTGTCCACACTTTTTCTGTCAGCACTTTTTCTGTCAGCACTTTTTTCTGTCACCTTTTTCTGCCACACTTTTTTCTGTCACGACGTTTTTCGTCTGTCACTTTTTCTGTCAGCACTTTTTCTGTCACACTTTTTCTGTCACTTTTTTCTGTCCACACTTTTTTCTCAGCACTTTTTTCTGTCAGCACTTTTCTGTCACACTTTTTTCTGTCCCACTTTTTCTGTCCAGCACTTTTTTTCTCTGTCAGCCACTTTTTCTATCAGCACTTTTTCTGTCAACACTTTTTCTGTCCACACTTTTTTCTGTCCACACTTTTTTCTGTCAGCACTTTTTCTATCAGCACTTTTTCTGTCCACACTTTTTTCTGTCAACACTTTTTTATGTCACAACTATTTTGTGTCCGCACTTTTTTATGTCAGCACTTTTTCTGTCAGCACTTTTTTCTGTCAGCACTTTTTCTTTCCGCACTTTTTTGTGTCAGCACTTTTTCTATTCGCGCTCAAATCCTAAAAACTGCTGAGGCTAGAGGGCTGCAAATTGGTATGTTGATCATCCACCCTCCAATCATCAAACATACCAAATTGCAGCCCTCTAACCTCAGTAGTTTAAAGTTTAGTTCAGCTTAAAATTAACCATAATCTTGCGTCTATCAACGATTTAGGACAGGCCACCAACCGGGTGGTGATTAAGTTTCATGGGCCGCGGGTTATACAGCATTATATTTAGTTAACCGAAAGATAGATTATTTTCAGTGGCCTTGAATATACGTTGTAGCGTCTGCATAGGAAACTCGATTGCGCCGAGGAAACTTGTTTTTCTCATTGTCATTTGACAATTTCTTTTTCTTCTTCTTCTTCTTCTTCTTCCTTCTTCTTCTTCTTCTTCTTCTTCTTCTTCTTCTTCTTCATATCATTATTATTATTATTATTATTATTATTATTATTATTATTATTATTATATTATTATTATTATTCAGGAAGAAGAAAGAGGCAGAAAAATGAAATACAGAAAGAATAAATCCCACTTACTAAAAAAGGAAAATAAAAATAAACGAATAAATAAACATAACAAAATGTATCCAAATCTAAATAAAGTCTGTTAAATCACGTTATTATAATTTCTAACAAATCCTTACTATTACAATAAACGCGATCCAGCTATATTTCGTAAAAGATGAAAAGAGAACTGGTTTCTCATTATGAGACCTTCGTATCACTTTTCGAGATTTCGTCTTCAAAGAGAGAGAGAGAGAGAGAGAGAGAGAGAGAGAGAGAGAGAGAGAGAGAGAGAGAGAGAGAGTTTTTTAGCCAAGGGGTAAAGGGTGGGCTATTTTCGTCTCGTTTCGTTGGGGAACAGAATGGCTATTACCTGTTATTTTTGCTTCAGCATTGGGTTCTTGCAAAATTGTTTTTTAAAAATGTGGGAGAGAGAGAGAGAGAGAGAGAGAGAGAGAGAGAGAGACTTCATCACAAGACGGCTGGGTTTCACAATCATCCCAGACACAGTACACCCACACTCCAACACGTACACAATCCTCTTCACACTTACACACGCACACACACAAACACACAATTCAAGTCAAAACGCGTGCTTTATCTCTCTCTCTCTCTCTCTCTCTCTCTCTCTCTCTCTCTCTCTCTCTCTCTTTCTTTCTTTCGTGTAGACTACTTGGAGTGAACAAGAGAAGGAAAATAGAGATTTATCTCTGACCTTTATTCGACTTTCATTTAAAAGGTTTCAACTCTTACTTTGTTTAAGAACTTCCTCAGCAATTTTGTCTATAGAGACAACTATTTTTCTCTCCCTCTCTCTGATGATAATGACGAATGTGTGAGTATAACTTGAGAGGTACTCATTATGTAAGCGAAATCCTTTATTTTATATTGAATTACACAGTTCGTGTTTCATTCGAAATTCTCTCTCTCTCTCTCTCTCTCTCTCTCTCTCTCTCTCTCTCTCTCTCCCGTATCACCTGTAGGTGAAGGGCACTCATTATATAAGCAAAACCCATTATTTCAATATTGTTAAATCAGTTTTAATTCCGATGGGAATTTGTCTCTCTCTCTCTCTCTCCCTCTCTCAAAGCTTGTCGGTCATGGGTAATCATTACATAAGAAAAAACCTTTATTTCATTACTGTTAAATCAGTTTTTATCCCCATCTTTCGTAACTGACCTTATCTTGACCCTTTTATAGAGTAACTTTACATTAGCACAAATAGATAACATTTTGGAATGCTATATAAATATGACCTTTTCCAGTATGGGTGAATGACTAGATTTTTAAATTAATTTTATGATCAGTTCGTTGGTCAGATGACTATATTGTTCCCAGTTATCTCGACACCAACACTTACATTATTATTATTATTATTATTATTATTATTATTATTATTATTATTATTATTATTATTATATTATATTATTATTGTTGTTGTTGTTGTTGTTGTTGTTGTTGTTGTTGTTGTAGCATGAGTCCTGAAATGTAGAAACAAATCCACTGTTATGGATAGGTTAAATATATTTGTACCCATACATAACTGTGGAATAGTTTCTCGATTATTATTATTATTATTATTATTATTATTATTATTATTATTATTATTATTATTATTATTATTATTCCCATTAATGTTTCTGATTTCCCTCTAATCACGAAAGGGATTTGAATTTCTCGCAACATTCGAATCACCAATTACCACACTCATAATGCAAATGAGAAAATGGAAGAGTGGATGATAAAGATGATAATAATGATAATGAAATGACGATAATGATGATGATGGTGATGACGTCAGGCATGACGCTCGCAAATGACGTTGAACGGTCACCTATATGACGTAAATGAACGGTAAATGATTTCTGAAATCACCGTTAATTATTCTCTGATAGATGGATGTACTCAGCGATTGGATTTGGTCGTTTTAACGATATCAGGACTAATTAGCATTAAACGTTTACACATTTGCTAATTTATCTATGATAGTTTGGTCGATTTTATGTTCTCTCTCTCTCTCTCTCTCTCTCTCTCTCTCTCTCTCTCTCTCTCTCTCTCGTGTGGTTATGATAGCTTGGTCAACCTTATCGTCTATTTCTCTGTCTGTCTGTCTGTCTGTCTCTCTCTCTCTCTAGTCTATGATAGCTTGGTTCAACCTATATGTCCTATTTCGTTTATCTTACCTCTTTCTCTCTCTCTCTCGTCTATTATAGCTTGGTTCAACTATATCGTCAATCTCTCTCTCTCTCTCTCTTGTCTATGATATTATTAGTTCAACCTATATGTGCTATTTCGTTTTATCTTACCTCTCTCTCTCTCTCTCTCTCTCTCTCTCCTCTCTCTCTCTCTCTCTCACACACACATACACACACACACACACACACAGGTAATTTGTGCATCTATATCCGTACTGTCATCCAATTTAAGATTCAATTTGCTTGCTATTTTATATATATATATATATATATATATATATATACACATATAAATATATATATATATATATATATATATATATATATATAATTATATATATATATATATATATGGACATTCTGGTTTTTTACCAATATCAATGACGGTAACACTTAATTTTCCTGGGGTACCATTCTTATATGAAAGTAATATATATATATATATATATATATATATATATATATATATATATATATATATATATATATATATATATATATATATATATACATAATTATGAGTTGTTTTTTTAAAGAAGCAAACATAACTTAAGTAAACATAAGCACAATCAAGTGTTAACTCCACAATGATAAACTACTTAAGACAAAGTATCTAGATACGTTAAAGTAGATATTAACTTAACTTTTAATCTTCTTAATACGGATAAGTTTAATTCACACTTCCATGAAAAATATGAAAGGTAATACGAAAGTCGAGAGTAAATTTCAAATTCAGAAAACTTCCAATTTTTTTTCCTTTTCTCACTTCGGTGAACCAGGAATTTTAGTTAATGATATTCAGAGGAATCCTTTTGGCTGAACGTTCATCAAGTTGGCACAATTCTTCTTTCATTCCCATTCCTGAAATTATTCCGGGCATAATTTCAGGGAATTCCTTTTATTTTTTTAATTGAATGAATTACTTTCATGGCCACGTACGAGGGAAAGATGAAATGTTTTCAGACGCTGCTGAAATCGATTCGTATATTATAACATTTCTGACCTAATCTATATAAGTTAAGTTTAGCAAATAAAGCTGTCATGCCGTGTGAGCCGTGGCTCATGAAACTTTCAGCCTGTCCTGTAGCGTTGCCAGATGATCATGGCTAACTTTAACCTTAAATAGAATAAAAATGACCGAGGCCAGAGGGCTGCAATTTGATGTGTTAGATGATTGGAGGGTGGATGATTAACGTACCAATTTGCAGCCCTCTAGCCTCAGTAGATTTTAAGATCTGAGAGCGGATTGTGAAAGTTATGCTGTCAAGGCAAATACTGGGGCGCTCTCGGCCATACAAGACGTTAGACCGTGAAAAGAGTGAGTTAGAGAGGTTTTGAACAGCAAGACTGAAGAGAGAAAGTAGATATTGATCTAAAAACCCAAAAGTAGATTCAGCAAAGGGCCAAAGGGACGATGCAAATACCATCTAGTAATGCTTACAGTGCACCATATGAGGTGTAATGACGGCACTACCTCCTCACGGTGATGCTGACATAATGAATGACAGCTTAGCCGTAGACATAAAAAAAAGATATCAATAAATTGAGTTTTCATTCCTTTTGCCTGCTGCTACATAAATCATATTCTTATTGAGAATTAACTCTTAAATGCAAAGTAAATTTATTTCATAATGGATGATTATTGTATTATCATAAGGAGATACTGAAAGTCTGTTTGTAATGGGGTGTCATATATTTTTATATAAAGAGAATATTTTCATGAGGTGTTGTTAAAAGTCCTTTTGAGTCCTTTTGACAATGGAACAGAAATTGTTGTTATAGTCCTTTTCTAGAATGGAACAGAAATTACTGTCTGTGTACAAACATAGGCGCGCATTTGCAGTCCAAACAAAATAAGCAGCGCTGTTAAGTAAGTAAACATAAAACCTAATTCTCTTCCGACACTAAGACATTATTATCCAAGTTGCAATGTAACAATCCCTGCGTTACCTAAAGCAAAACCGTTTCGACTTTGGGCTTTTGTTGCCTGGCATCGCAAATCATCGCAAGGCCGCCGCTGTAATGATGCAAGTTCTGCCCTTGAATTGCTCTGCAACTACAGAGCGCGGCCACTGAATTGCATTTTGAAAGTGTGCGTTCGTTTCGAAGGACCGTATAGCTGTCTTCGTATATCGCCCTTTCTCGTGTTTGTGTGTGTTCGGATTATCATCGCTTTGGCGTCGGGATGGAAGGGTTGTGTCTCTTCGGCACGAGAGTGAGCTGTTCATCAGTTAACAGGGTATCAGGGTATCTTTTACAGAGAAAGTGTGTCAAGTGCCCCTATCGACCAGAGAACCTTAAGAAAGCGGCTTTTAGCAATTCTCAAGGACCTTTGCTGACATTCTGCCTTTTTTTGTTGTTGTTGTTAATTAGAGACCGCTATTAACATGCACTGTGTGCCTGGAAGGTCATGTTAATAATGATTTTTATTTATTATTAATTATTATTATTATTATTATTATTATTATTATTATTATGTATTATTGGATGTTACTGATAACAATACTAATCCGTCTGTTGATCTGAATACCTCGGTTTAGCAACAACAAAAAATAGTTCAACACATTTACTTCAAAAGTTGATTTAATACCTGGATGAAAAACGCGATTCATTTATACACCTGTGAAACAATTACATGAAATATATAACGGTATTAATACGCTCACCAGTATGAATTACACAATATACCAAAACAATTAAAAAGGGGGAGTTTTTATTTATCATATAAAACTGATTTAAACGCTTATCGAATGGTCAATCCTATATTGAGAGAGAGAGAAGAGAGCAGAGAGACGAGAGGAATAGGAGGAGAGAGACACTACAGAGAGAGAGAGAGAGAGAGAGAGGAGAACGAGAGAGAGAGAGAGAGAGGAGATGGACGACCAATTTGGCAAATTGTTGGTTAGCAGACGCGAGAGACTATCGTTTTCAGTTTCTAAATACAGAATTAAGTATAGAGTAGAATAAAACATAGAAACTTAGGCCAAGGGCCAATCGCTGTGACCTATGAGGTTATTCACCACTGTAAGCGTCATTGACAGTGAGAAGGTCTGAAAGGTGTAACAGGAGGAAAACCTCAAAGCAGTTGCACTATGAATCAATTGTTAGGAGGGTGGTAAGTCAGATGGAGGAAAGGGAATATAAACGGGGGTACCGTAAAAGGAATGAAAGAGGTAGCAGCTAGGGGCCGAAGAGACGCTGCAAAGTCTCTTTAAGTAATGGTTGCAGTGCGCCACGTGAGGGGCACTGACGGCACTAACCCCCTTGCGGGGCTGAATGCAGTATTCGATTATATCCATTCTGTTAATACTGATTTATAATGATGACTATAATTACTCACCAAAAATTAGCAACGAAAATAAGTTTATTCGTGAATTATAAAAAACGCTAAACGATCAAAATGGAAGTAATTATTTCTCGGCGAAATCATTGCGCCTCTAAAATGTTCCAATTAACCTGTCAACGTTCGGAAGAATTCAGGTACGAAAAGAGGCAACAATTGTCATATCTTTATTTCGGAAAAAAAAAAAAAAAAAAAAAAAAAAACAAAAAAAAAAAAAAAAAAAAAAAAAAAAAAAATGAGTTGACGTTTAACTGCAGCCAAAATTGTCTGACTATTTTATTAATTCAAGGAACTAGTAATTTATAAATTGTTTGACATAAATACAAATGTGTACCTCTGTATTTTGAGCTGCATGCCTTTCAGTTTTCTGAAAAGAAAACTATTGTGCTGACTTTGTCTGTCCGCCCTCATATCTTAAAAATGACTGAGGCTAGAGGGCTGCAAATTGGTAGGTTCGTCATCCACCCTCCGATCATCAAACATCTCAAATTGCAGCCTTCTAGGCTCAGTAGTTTGAATTTTGCTTAAGGTTACACTTAGCCAAGATCGTGCGTCTGGCAAATCTACAAGACAGGCCACCAACAGGCCGTGGCAAAAGTTTCAATGGGTCGCGGCTCATACAGCATTATACCGAGATCACTTAAGATAGATATATTTTCTGTGGCCTTCATTACATTTTTTACTTTTATTATTAAAGACAAAAATATCGTCAACAGATTTTATATTAATCTTATTTTATCCATAGCGGCTTCGGAATGGAATGAATGAAAGAATTTAGTCCAAAGACCAAGCGTTGGGACCTATGAGGTCATTCAGCTATGAAACGGAAGTTGAGAGTAAAGGCTTGAAAGGTGTAACAGGAAGAAAACATTGCAGTTGCACTTGCAAGAAGTGTCAGGAGAAGGGGAAAGTAAGATGGAAGAAAGAGAATATGAACGGAGGTACAGCAAAAGAAATGAAAAGCGTTGCAGCTAGGGGTCGAAGGGACGCTGCAAAGAACCTTAGGTAATGCCTACAGTACACCACGTGAAGTGCACTGACGGCGCTACCACTGTGCGGGGCATAGCTACATTGGACTAGGTTTAATTTTATCAGGCATTCATGTCATCAGATATAATAACATCATGAAAAAAAAGGGAATTCCTAAGCTACAAAACTTCTGTAAGAAATAAACCTCGAACGTTCCAAAAAGGTCGCCATCTACTGAATAAATTTACATTTAGAAAAGCTTCGGTTAAAGAATGAACTGATCCAAAGACGATTTACTAGTAATTCACAAAAAGGCAAAAATCCAAAAAACAAAGAAAAAAAACAAATAACAGAAAAATTGTCAGTAGTTGTACCCCATAAAAACAGTTATCAACAAAATGGTTCTGCCATCTGCATTTGTAAATGCTTCTTACAACATTTCCAGGTCTTCTCTTTTTGGAAAATCATATTGACATGTTTTTGTAGGAAAAAAAAAAAACAATTTAGTATAAATCCTTTATATGAAAAACGCAAAACCCAAATCTCACTGACATGTTTTCGTAAAAAAAGGGCAATTTAGTATAAGTTTGTTTGTTTGTTTGTTTGTATGGTGTTGTTACGTTGCATGGAACCAGTGGTTATTCAACAACGGGACCAACGGCTTTACGTGACTTCCGAACCACGTCGAGAGTGAACTTCTATCACCAGAAAAATTTAGTATAAGACCTTTACTATAAAAAAACGCACAAACCAAATTTGTCAACATGTGTCTCACGTCCAAACTGGAAAATTTTCCAAATCTTTATCTAAGGTTTCCCGGCCCATTTCACCTGTCAGCGTTTCCATACCGTCGATTTCCAAAACGTCCAAGAGAACAGAAGGAAAAGTGTTATCTAAATGGCGGTTGGGGAGAGAAGTGGGGGTGAGGGGGTCACCTCTGGTATGGTCGTTTTGCTCCCCCCAAAAAAGGTTAAGAGGTGGAGAGGCAGGCTGCCCTATGACCATTGTGGAAGCACAGAGATAGAGACGTAGGTAATGTATCTTGCAGCTGATAACACATTTTTTTTGAAAGATTTTATATGATGAGGAACAGTACTTCACGTTTTAGAGACATATTAGGTTTGGTAAGGTTATAAAAGCGACGACTTTCTGAAGATAACCGTTTCCATGACGAATGTCAAATCTATGTAAAAGTACGCTAGATTCAGGGCCACTACGTTTCCATTTGGTCTAAGCTAGATAATTGAGAAGGTTACTAGTCAAATCTCCAGCGCCTCAGTGGCGTGTTTGGTATGGTGTTGGCGGGCCACCTCGGTGGCTGCGGAGTTCGATTCCAGGGGATTCCACTGAGGGGGGAGAGATGTGTATTTCTGGTGATAGAAGTTCACTCTCGACGTGGTTCGGAAGTCACGTAAAACCGTTGGTTCCGTTGCTGAATAACCATACTGGTTCCATGCA
>NC_061108.1:137650787-137653287 GCF_015104395.2 Macrobrachium nipponense
TATAAAAATATATATATATACACCACTCCCCTGTCATACACATGATAAATACCCAAAATGAGGATTGATTTCCCTAGGGAATATAGGGGCTCAGGTGACTTCTGAATACCAATGGGAGGAGTCTGTAGGGAATTCGAGAAGTTACTCTACGGCCGAAGAAGTAACCATAAGAATTCCTATACTTTGCCCTCCTTCAGTGACGTCATGATGATATCCAGCGACCTCTTATGGAAGACGTGTGAATTACATGAGATAAGAATACATGATGATGAGATATTATCAATATAAACAGAATCTTGTCTTTAGCTGATTTGCTTATTCAGAATTTAGTCAGTTTCAACAGAGAGATGAATGCATCGACAAAAACAGAATCTTATTCTGTGTTCAGGCAGTTTCAACAGAGCTGAATGCATCGACAAAAATCGAATCTATTCTGTATTCATTCAGTTTCAACAGGGCTGAACAACTGAATACCATTCAGAATAAGCAGATTTGCTTATGATATATTCAATCAGGTTGAACAGAGACTGAAATACATCTGTCACAAAAATAAAAACAGAATCTTATTCTGTATTCAGTCAATTTCAACAGAGCTGAATAACTGAATACCATTCAAACTCCTTGGTATTCTTACGGTATAATGAATAGAAAATAATGAATAACTTCATATCATGATAGTGATGGCAAAGACACCGGGGGAAGGTATTAAAGAAATCCATACCATAGAAAGAGAGAGAGAGAGAGAGAGAGAGAGAGAGAGAGAGAGAGAGAGAGAGAGAGAGAGAGAGAGGTATTTCAGGAATCCCAGAGACAGAGAAAGAAGGTATTACAGAAATCCACACCATAGGAAGAGAGAGTGAGACATTACAGACCTTACATCTTGTTCGGGTTGCCCCAGGTCCCTCAGTGTGAGGCACTCTAATGTCTACCAGAGAGTTGCCAGTGCATCTTCTGGTATATTTTGCATCTTCCAATCTTGGATGGTCTGGGATGCAGCTTAGATATTTGTCGAGCTTATTCTTACATCTACGCTCACTAATGATATATTCCTTAGATGAGCTGGCAAAGCATTGAATAGACGCTGCATTGTCGATGCTGGTGCGTAGTGGATTAATGTCCTGTGTGCCTTTCCTTATTTTTCCTGGTATGCTTTTGGGCACTATTAATCACCTCTGCTTGCTCTTTCTGATATTTTTAGCTCCATGATGTTTTCAGCTATTTCTTCTATCTGTTTCCATGCCTGAATTATCATGTAGCGTTCTCTTCTCCTTTCTAGACTATATAATTTTAAGTTTTGTAGTCTTTCCCAGTAGTCAAGGTCCTTAACTTCTCCTATTCTAGCTGTAAAGAATCTTTGTACTACTCTCTATTTGTTGCAATATCCTTTTGATATCTGGGTACCATATCATTTTGTAATATTCAAGTGGACTACGACATATGTTTTATAAAGCATAATCATGTGTTCAGCTTTTCTTGTTTTGAAGTACCGTAACAACATTCCCATTTTGCTTTACATTGCCAATAGAACTGCTTTTTGATCATTGCATAACATGTTCCTATTCAACATCACACCAAGGTCTTTAGCTGCTTCCTTATTTGTGATTGTCTCATTATTAGGTCCCTATATGCATATAGCTTTCCTTCTCTGTCTCCATAATTTACTGATTCAAATTTATCAGAGTTAAATACCATCCTATTACCTCTGCCCATTCATATACTTTGTTAAGGTCTCTTTGTAGCGCATTCCTATCTTCATCACAAGTAATTTCTCTACTTATGCTTGTGTCATCGCCGAAACTACTCACTACCGAGTCCTTAACATTACTGTCGTATGTCTGCAATCATAATAACAAACAGTAATGCATTTAACATCGTACCTTGTGGCACACCGGATATTACCTTAGCTTCATCCGATTTCTCATCGTTTGCAATAACTATCTGTTTTCTGTTGTGTAAAAATTCTTTTAACCATCTTCCTACTTTATCCACTATATTATTTTTTCTAATTTTCTTCGCTAATACATTATGATCTACCTCGTCAAAAGCTTTTGCAAAGTCTAGATAAACCACATCTGCTTCATTTCCGTTTTTCATATTTTTGCATGTTCTCACGGTGGACTAACAGTTAGGTTTGTGTACTTTTTCCGGGTAAAAAACCATGTTGTCCTATATTAAACCAATTATCTTTTATTAAATGTTTCATAATATTTTTCTTCATTACCTTTCATACAGTTTCATAATATGTGATGTTAGACTCACAGGCCTATAATTACTTTGCCTCTAGTCTTGATCCACTTTTGAAAGTAGGGGTAATATATGCTAATTGTGCCTCATCATAATCGGTCTGTATCTACACTTTGTCTTAATAATATTGCAAGTGGCTTTGCGATAGAGTGAACTTCTTTCTTTAACAAAATAGCAGGGATACCATCAGGCCCAGCTGCAGCTCCATTTTCAATTTCATTAATTGCCTGCACAATATCATCTTCATTAATATCTA
>NC_061108.1:137670845-137685845 GCF_015104395.2 Macrobrachium nipponense
AGAGAGAGAGAGAGAGAGAGAGAGAGAGATAGTAGAACACAACGCTGCCTCAAAATATAAACAGTATTATTTATATATTTAAACCTATTTTCCCTCAGCTCAACGGTAAAAGAATAATAATATTCCAAAAATTCAGGCGCCACTGTTACCGGGGCTCATTGCAAATATGCAAAACCGGTCAGTATTGATAGCGAAAACAGAGTTAGATTAACGCTGCTGCTGCTGCCTGATTCCGCGGAATTTATTTTAGCGCCGGATTCAAAACTGGTCCTCAGTTTTCAGTAACTATAGTAGATTCACATCAACCGTCCTTTTGATGTCTAGGCCCGTCTCTTACGACGCTCCTGATTGGCTGTTGATAAGCCAGTCACAGGGCTGGAAACTCTGTCTCTCTCGAGAGAGTTCGCATAGGCAGGATGTGTGTTCCTCCTCTCCTGAGGGATATGTCAGGAGACGTGAAACACACATGCTGCCCATGTGAACTCTCTCGAGAGACTGAGAGTTTACAGCAGGGTTGCCGCGAAGTCGCACATCACCGAGAAACTACCTCCGAACCGGGAGGTGTAGTATTAATTGCCAAGCAATGTTATTTTGCTAAACTAACTAGACTAATAGTCACCCTGGTTATTTTCTATTAAACCGTATCTTTACCAGTATATGAGTTGGGTTTACTAATTAAACCTTTTTGGAGTTAGATTTTCCCCTTTCCGAAATTCAGTTGCTTCATATCTTTTGAAACATTACGTAACTTTAATGATAGTCAAATTTAGAATCGAACGAGATACACGGAGTGTTCAGTCTTGAAGCAGATTATTACATTCGATATATATACTTATATATGTATATATATAGATATATATAATATATATATATATTATATATATATATAGTATATATTATATATATTACTGTTTTATAGTTATGATTGTTATATATGATTTGATGCGTAAATTAGGCTACAAAGTGAACACGGGAAAGTAATTTACTCATAAAGTTTTCAGCAAAAAGTGGGAAGTTAGAAAAAAACTGCACTGGAATGTATTTCTTTACTAAAAACTGTTGCTTTTCATTCATTTCTTTGCGTTCCCCACCAAGTAAGTTGACAAGCTCCGTAAATAGTTCGATATTCGTATGTAGTTTATTCCTTCTTCTCTTTATTAAGCCACATTTGTCACTTTAGGTAATATGCTGTATGTTAAATCAAAACGTTTGGTGAAGTAATAATGATAATAAACAACCTAATATGTAACATAGGTCTAGGCTTAGAATCAAAGTCATAAGCATTGTAAACTGATAAAAACGATGTGAAACATGTAGGTCTCTATGCACCTTTTATGATAACGGATATTTTGAAATGAGATATTTCCCCAAGAGAATGGACAGCATATTATGCATGATTTATGGTATACCATGTGGCAATCCTAAGCCAAACGAATGCCTTATTCAAGCTATGAGTTCAAAAAAATTGGAAAAGAGCACATTATAATTGGTCCTTTTTTATCAATAAGCTGCATTAACTCAAAATAAAACGAAAAAAAGAATCTCATTAAACATGACTAAGTTTACAATAATGTAAGTCAGCCTTCACCCTAAGATTAATTCACAAATTAACCAAATTTTACTAGCCTATATATATAATTACAAAGGCAAAGTTGAAGATTGCTGGACCTAAAGAATTAATCCATTGTAAGACATCACGTTTGGGTTAAGTCATCTGCTGTTGACAAAATCGGTTCTTAACTGATTTTGGCGCGTGAACACTCGAGACTAGTGAAAATGGTTCATTTTTTGAAAATATTAGTATTTTCAAAAATATATATAATTTAAAAGCATAAATCTATATGCGGACCTACAGCGCCGCATAGTGAGGAGTGCAGACCTCAGCTCTGCATTCAGTGACTCCCCATCGAATCTTCTCCGCACTTTTGGTCGTTTCCTCTGCGCTTTGGCAACACTGGTTTACAGCCCTGTGACTGGTTTATCAACAGCCAATCAGAAGCGTCGTAAGGGACTGGCCTAGACATCAAATGCACGGTTGATGTGAATCTACTATAGTGATATCTTTTATTGGTAAGTCCTCACACAGTTGTTGACTGAGGAACAGGCTGCCTGAAGGTTGTTGTGCAATTGGAACATCAAACTTTTAACCCTTAAACACGAACATGGGGTTCTGTAAACCCCACAAAAAAAATAAATAAATAAATAATGGCAACTGCCATAGCAGCTGCCAGCACTTCACCGGTCACTGTCGGTTTAGTCTAGAGGTTGCCCTAGGAGGGTAGGTATGTGAGTGTCCTGTGCTCCTATTGTTGTTATTCTTGTTTTTGGCTGCAGTACACCCCATGTAAGTGTTTAGTTTTAATTCTATTTGGGGTGCATACCACCCCGAGTATGTGTTTTGGAGAGATAATGGGGTGCATGGTACCCCATATACCACCCTGAGTATGTGTTTTCCGAGAGATAATGGGGTGGAGAGATAATGGGGTGCATGGTACCCCATGTATGTGTTTTTAGTACACACACAGACACACACACACATATTATATTATATTATATTATCATAAATCTGTAATACACGCTCTAAGTATCACTTAGGATGTATTCAGAGGAGTAATGACTGATAACATAACATAAAGTTAAAATAGTGTAATTTTTCTGTGTTAAATTTTGACCCTTTTTTGTCAATCTGTGATACAGTGAGATGTGGTGCCAGAGAGCTGAGGGCTGGTGAGGGGAAGGCGAGAGGACCCACCTCGCCATGGCAGGAAGCCTGTTTGTTTATTATGGAAATTGCATTTATGGCAAATTTTTATTTCGAATTTGTCAGGAAAATAATTAATTTTCAATATTTTTGTTTTATTAATGTTTAGTACCATAAAAATTCAGTTAATTTCAAGGGTGTTTAATCATTATAAAGTAATGTGTAAGGATTGAACTTTTTGTTGATTTTTTTCAGAAATTAAAAAAAAAAAAAAAAAAAAATTTTGAGCGCAAGTGTGTTTTTTCTTGATAAAAAAATTGGGGTTATGCTACACCCCAGGTTTGTGTTTATGTGACAGTTTCCATATTTGTGTTTATTAAGGAATGATGCAATGAATTACTACCTTGAAACAATTATCTTCATATCTTAATAATTCATTTAAGTTCTCATCAGTTTATTTATTAGTTTCTTATTATTTTTAATTTTGTATTTCCAATTACCTGCTGTTACTTCTTTGTAATGAACACCTTATTCTTTGTAAGTCTGAAATTCAAGTCAATGATCCCTGTGGGCTTATTCCATCTGAGCAGTTTTCATAATAATAATAAGGTAAGTTGCACCCCAAAATCCCACACTATAAATACCAACCAGTCGAATAGGGGGACTGAGATAGAAAATAATAATAATAATAATAATAAATAATAATAATAATAATAATAATAATAATAATAATAATAATAATAATAATAATAATAATATGCTGGAAGTAAACCCTCTTTTAAACATGTTTTATTAAAAGTAATTGCTGCCTCAGCTGCATTAATTTTATACAGGTTCTTCTCTATTTTTCTAATTATTGCTTTCTCATTGTTGCTTAAACTGGTGAGCAACGCACCGAAGGTTGACATATCTTAATTAGGTAGAACGATTGGATTTTATTGGTAAAAATTTCAGTTGGGGTAGTCAAATTTTAATTGCGAGAAAATCTTTGACAGTGAAGAGGGAAAATAGATGTTGTAATTGTCCTTTGTAATTAGATTATTACCGCACCTGAAAATTAATTAGTATTGAACATTTGCAGCAAAAAAAAAATAAATAAAATTACAGTATTACATAACAACAGGACTTTTCATTATTATTATATTAAATTTGCATGCGGATGAACAGCTTTTTTTTTATCTTCAGTAGAGGCTGGGTCTATTTTTTTATTTGAATTCCAAAAAATGGGAAATTCGTATAGAAATTAATTTACGATACAACGCGGCTAGTTAGATGGCTTATTGAAGTTTCATTTTTTGTAAGATAAAAACACGGGAAATAATATGCATTAATATATATATATATATATATATATATATATATTATATATATATAGTATATATATATATATATATTATATATATATATATATATATATATATAATATTATTATATATATATAGATATAATATATGTGTGTGTGTGTGTGTGTGTGTGTGTGTGTGTGCGTTTTATGTCTAGGAATGTGCAAATAGCGGACCAAGATTTCATGACCTGTTACGGCGAGGGTCAGATTTGACAAATGTCAGCACTCAGCCTGATCTCATCGCTTATGGCGGATTTGGGCTCCCTTGTGATTTTGGGAGTTTGGCCACGCCGCGAGAATCTGCTGGGAATAATCTATATTAGATATTTCTCATATCAGTAAAGAGATATTGTTTTAATTTTTTCATATGTTTACATCTCCGCGTTAAGTAAAAACACTTCATCCACACACATCGGTACCCTTTCTTGTTTAAACCCACACTGTTCTTCCCCTGTCAATCATTTGGTTATCAGTTTTATATTTTTTAACTAAATTTCTATCAGACAACTTCCCCTGCATACTAATTATTATTATGCCCCTACAATTCTTACAGTAGCTTCAATCACCTAGACCATTATGTTATGGATGATTGAATTATTATTATTACTTTCATCCATTCCGTCAGCACATTTCCCTCATCCAGACATACCTTATAAGCTCTGGTCAACCACTCAATCCCACGTGTGATTTAGTCTCCAGCGGCAACTTGAATATAGAACTGGGCAGACAGTGATTATATTATGTCAAAGAAAAAGTCAGACACTAGTTACTTAACCCCACTAATTGCATAATTTATTTTTATGCCTTTCTTTTTAAGGTAGATGGGACCAGTTTGTTCGTCTGTTTGTATGGTGTTTTTACGTTGCATGGAACCAGTATGGTTATTCAGCAACGGAACCAACGGCTTTACGTGACTTCCGAACCACGTCGAGAGTGAGCTTCTATCACCAAAAATACACATCTCTCACCCCTCAGTGGAATGCCCGGGAATCGAACTCGCGGCCACCGAGGTGGCACGCCAACACCATACCAACCACGCCACTGAGGTGCTGTAGATGGGCCTAGTAACCTTTTCAAATATCTAGCTTAGACCAAATGGAAAACGTAGTGGCCCTGAATCTAGCGTACTTTTACATAGATTTGACATTCGTCATGGAAACGGTTAACTTCAGAAGTTGTCGCTTCTATAACCTTAGCAAATCAAATATGTCTCTAAAACGTGAAGTACTATTCCTCATCATATAAAAGCTTTCAAAAAGAATGTGTTATCAGCTGCAAGATACATTACCTGCGTCTCTATCTCTGTGCTTCCACAATGGTCATAGGGCAGCCTGCCTCTCCACCTCTTAACTTTTTTTGTTTTTTTGGGGGGCAAAACGACCAGCCCAGAGGTGACCGCCCCCCCCCCCCCCCCTTTCCCCCCCCCCCCCTTTACTTCTCTCCTCAACCGCCATTTAGATACCACTTTACCTTCTGTTCTCTTGGACGTTTTGGAAATCGACGGTATGAAAACGCTGACAGGTGAAATGGGAAACGGGAAACCTTAGATAAAGATTTGGAAATTTTCCAGTCTGGATGTGAGACACTTGTTGACAAATTTGGTTTGTGCGTTTCTTTTTTATATAGCAAAGGTCTTACACTAAATTTTTTCTGGTGATAGAAGTTCACTCTCGACGTGGTTCGGAAGTCACGTAAAGCCGTTGGTCCCGTTGTTGAATAACCACTGGTTCCATGCAAACGTAACAACACCATACAAACTAACAAACAAACAAACTTATACTAAAATTGCCCTTTTTTTACGAAAACATGTCAGTGAGATTTGGTTTTTACGTTTTTCATATCCAAAGGATTTATACTAAATTGTCTTTTTTTTTTTTTTTTTTTTTTTTTTTGCTACTCAAAAACATGTCAATATGATTCTCCAAAAAGAGAAGACCTGGAAAATGTTATAAGAAGCATTTACAAATGCAGCTGGCAGAACATTTTGTTGATAACTGTTTATGGGGTACAACTACTGACAATTTTCTGTTATTTTGTCTTTTTCTTTGTTTTTTTGGATTTTTGCCTTTTCGTGAATTAATAGTAAATCGTCTTTGGATCAGTTCATTCTTCAGCCGAAGCTTTCTAGATGTAAATTTATTCAGTAGATAGCGACCTTTTTGGAACGTTCGAGGTTTATTACTTACAGAATTTTGTAGCTTAGGAATTACCATTTTTTTAATGATGTTGATTATATCTGATGACATGAATGGCCTGATAAAATTAAACTTAGTCCAATGTAGCTATGCCCCGCACAGTAGTAGCGCCGTCAGTGCACTTCACGTGGTACACTGTAGGCATTACCTAAGGTTCTTTTGCAGCGTACCCTTCGACCCTATCTGCAAACGCTTTTAATTTCTTTTGCTGCACCTCCGTTCATATTCTCTTTCTTCCCTCTCTTACTCTCCTAATACTTGTTGCATAGTGCAATTGATTTGAGGTTTTCCTCCTATTACACCTTTCAAGCCTTTTACTCTCAACTTCCGTTTCATAGCTGAATGACCTCATAGGTCACAGCGCTTGGTCTTTGGACTAAATTCATTCCATTCCGAAGCCGCTATGGATAAAATAAGATTAATATAATCATTGATGTCATTTCTGTCTTTAATAAAAAAAGTAAAAAATATAATGAAGGCCACAGAAAATATATCTATCTTTCGGTGGTCTCGGTATAATGCTGTATGAGCCGCGACCCATTGAACTTTCCGCCACGACCCGGTGGTGGCCTGTCCTGTCGATTTGCCAGACGCACGATCTTGGCTAAGTTTAACCTTAAGTAAAATTGAAACTACCGAGGCTAGAAGGCAGCAATTTGAGATGTTTGATGATCGGAGGGTGGATGACGAACCTACCAATTTGCAGCCCTCTAGCCTCAGTCATTTTTAAGATATGAGGGCGGACAGACAAAGTCAGCACAACAGTTTTCTTTTCAGAAAACTGAAAGTCATGCAGCTCAAAATATAAAGGTATACATTTCTATTTATGTCAAACAATTTATAAATTACTATTTCCTTGAATTGATAAAATAGTCGTTTGGCTGCAGTTAAACGTCAACTCCCTTTTTTTTTATTTATTTATTTATTTTTTTTTGCCGAAATAAAGATATAAAAATTGTTGCCTCTTTTCGTACCTGAATTCTTCTTCCGAAGGTTGACAGGTTAATTGGAGCATTTTAGAGTCGCAATGATTTCGCGAGAATAATTACTTCCATTTTGATCGTTTAGCGTTTTTTTATAATTCACGAATAAACTATTATTTTCGTTGCTAATTTTGTTGAGTAATTATGGTAATCATTATAAATCAGTATTAACAGAATGGATATCATAGAATACTGCATTCAGCCCCGTAAGGTGGCTAGTGCCGTCAGTGCCCCTCAAGTGGCGCACTGCAACCATTACTTTAAAGGTCTTTGCATCGTCCCTTCGGCCCCTAGCTGCAACCTCTTTCATTCCTTTTACTGTATCCCCGTTTATATTCCTTTTCCTCCATCTGATTTGCTACCCTTCTTCTACCAATTGATTCGTAGTGCAACTGCTTTGAGGTTTTCCTCCTGTTATTACACCTTTCAGACCTTCTCACTGTCAATGACGCTTACAGTGGTGAATAACCTCATAGGTCACAGCGATGGCCCTTAGCCTAAATTCTATGTTTTATTCTACTCAATACTTAATACTGTGTTTAGAAACTGAAAACGGTAGTCTCTCGCGTCTGCTAACCAATCTCTCTCTCTCTCTCTCTCTCTCTCTCTCTCTCTCTCTCTCTCTCTCTCTCTTCTCAATATAGATGTCCATTCGATAGCGTTTTTTTTTTTTTTAATCAGTTTATATGATAATAAAAACTCCCCCTTTTTAATTGTTTTGGTATGTGTAATTCATACTGGTGAGCGTATTAATACCGTTATATATTTCATGTAATTTGTTTCACAGGTGTATAAATGAATAGCGTTTTCATCCAAGTATTAAAGTCACCTTTTGAAGTAAATGGGTTGAAAATTATTTTTTTGTTTGTTGTTGCTAAACCGAGGTATTCAGAACAACAGACGGATTAGTATTGTTATCAGTAACATCCTAATAATAATAATAATAATAATAATAATAATAATAATAATAATAATAATAATAATAATGATAATGATGATGAATGAATGATGATGATGATGATGATGATATTGAGATTGTATTGATGATTGATTATTATTATTGTTATATTATTATGAGAAAATACAAGGAGAATTATATCAGGTAGTGATGCATTGCATCTTCGCTGTTCCACACTCCAAAGTTCCGCTGTCCAATGGTCCACTGTCCAACGTTCCGCTGCCCAACGTTCCATTGTCTAACGTTCCGCTGTCCAACGTTCCTCTGTCCAACGTTCCGCTGCCCAACGTTAATCTGTCCAACATTCCTTAGTCCAACATTCCTCTGTCTAACGTTCCACTGTCCAACGTTCCACTATCCAACAGTTCATAGTCCAACGTTCTGCAGTCCAACGTTCCACTGTCCAACATTCCGCTGTCTAACGTTCCACTGTCCAACGTTCCACGGTCCATAAGTAATACTGTTCCGATCACCATATAAGTACTTTGCTTATTTAATTATTCTACTTATCCAATTATTTAATATATCCTTCGTCTTGTCCAGTATTCCAGGATTGGCTTACACGATTCCCACAACTGGAATCGCCAGTTAAGAGATGTTCTTTCAATATGGACCGAGATTCCATGGAATCAAATTCCATTCCAAGCGTGTTTCAGGGAATGGGTGGCTAGGTGGTGCTCCATAGTAATGATGATAACAATGGTAATGATGATGATAATGAGAATGATGATAATGTCAATAGTAATGATGTTTATAATAATGATGGCAATGATGATGATGATGATGATGATAATAATAATTATGATAATGATGATAAATGATAATGAAAAACGTGATAAATTATAATGATGATGAAGATGAAAATGATGATGATGATAATAACAATGATGGTGAAAATTATGATAATGATGAAGATGGTGGGAATGATGTTAAATTTTAATGATGATAAATGAAAATGATGATGATGATGATGATAATGATGATGATGATGTTAAATTATAATTATGATCATTGAAAATATAATAATGATAATCATGATGATGATGTCACTCTCGACACCCCGAAATTGCAATCAGTGTTTACTTGACCAACATAAACTGGTAGGAAAAATTATGTCCCAAATCAACCTCAAATTCGCGATGTTATGCTTTCGGAATTCGGAAATTTAGTGTTGCTAGAGTACAATATTTTAGTTGTTATCTTTATTTACTTATTTATTTATTTATTTATCGAGTATGCGGGTTTTTTTTATCTGTTTTGCCTTTGATTTTTAAATATCTAACCGACTCGTGTTAAAAGATTAATGTTTTTACAGTATTTTGTGTTACAAAATTCTCTCTCTCTCTCTCTCTCTCTCTCTCTCTCTCTCTCTATTTGTGTGTGTGTTACATAGCCATGTCATTCCTTGCTCGAGAACTATATCATCATTATTTATATACTACGGACGTAAATAGTTATGATAATACAATCACACTAAACCAGTAATGTCAATTCTGCCAGAAATTGTACTGCGTGTGTGTGTGTGTGTGTGTGCGTGCGTGTTACATAGCCAATGTCATTCCTTGCTCCAGAGCACACTATCACAATATTTATTTAATCGGACACACCTAATTTTAATAATAATCACACTAAACCAGTAATGTCAATTCTGCCAGAAATTATCTTATTTTTTCGATGTTTTGCGAGAATGGAAATTCCTTCTGTATAAATCAGTATTGAAATTATATGTGTGTGTATGCATGTGTGTATATATGTATATTATATATGTATATATTGTATATATATATATATATATATATATATATACATATATAGATCTATATATATATATATATATAAATAAGTTATTTATTTAAAAAAAAAAAAAATTTTCTCCCTAAATTTTTCTTTTTGGGCCAGCCCTGAGAGTCAAGTCTGACTCATGGGCTGGTTAATCTCCTTCCTTTTAATAATAATAATAATAATAATAATAATAATAATAATATAATAATAATAATAATAATAATAATAATAAATAAAAAATTAACAACAACAACAACAACAAAAAGGCGGAATGTCAGCAAAAGATATAATCAACGTCACACTCAAAGGTCCGTGAGAATTGCTAAAAGCCACTTTCTTAAGATTCTCTGGTCGATAGGGGCACTTGACACACTTTCTCTGTAAAAGATGCCCTGAAAAGGAAACAGCTGTTAACTGAACAACTAACTCTCGAGCCGAAGAGACACACAACCCTTCCATCCCGACGCCAAAGCGATGATAATCCAAACACACACAAACACCAAGAGAAAGGACAATATACGAAGACAGCTATACGGTCCTTCGAAACGAACGCACACTTTCAAAATGCAATTCAGTGTCGTGCTCTGTAGTTGCAGAGCAATTCAAGGGCAGAACTTGCATCATTACAGCGGCGGCCTCGCTATGATTTGCGATGCCACGCAACAAAAGCCCAAAGTCGAAACGGTTTTGCTTTAGGTAATGCAGGGATTGTTATATTACAACTTGGATAATAATGGGACTTAGTGTCGGAAGAGAATTAGGCTTTATGTTTGGTTATTTAAATAGCGCTGCGTATTTTAAATGCTGGGTATTATTGTTTGGACTGCAAATGCGCGCTTATGTTTGTACACAGACAGTAATTTCAGTTCCATTGTCAAAAGGACTTTTAACAACACCTCATAAAAATATTCTCTTAATATAAAAATATATAACACCCCATTGCAAACAGACTTTCATTATTTCCTTATGATAATACAATAATCATTCATTATGAAATAAATTTACATTGTCTTTAAGATTTAATTCACAATAAGAGTATGATTTATGTAGCAGAAGGCAAAAGGAATGAAAAATCAATTTATTGTGATTTTTTTTTCTGTCTACGACTAAGCTGTCATTCATTATGTCAGCATCACCGTGAGGAGGTACTGCCGTCATTACACCTCTTATGGTGCACTGTAAGCATTACTAGATGGTATTTGCATCGTCCCTTTGGCCCTTTGCTGAATCTACTTTTGGGTTTTTAGATCAATATCTACTTTCTCTCTTCAGTCTTGCTGTTCAACCTCTCTAACTCTCTCTTTTCACTGTCTAATTTCTTGTATGGCCGAGAGCGCCCCAGAGTTTGCCTTGACAGTCTAACTTTCACAATCCGCCCTAAGATCTTAAAAACTAATGTGGCTAGAGGGCTGCAAATTGGTAGGTTGATCATCCATCCTCCAGTCATCTAACATACCAAATTGCAGCCCTCTAACCTCAGTCATTATTATTCTATTTAAGGTTAAAGTTAGCCATGATCATCTGGCAACGCTACAGGACAGGCTGAGAGTTTCATGAGCCACGGCTCACACGGCATGACAGCTTTATTTGCTAAACTTAACTTATATAGATTAGGTCAGAAATGTTATAATATACGAATCGATTTCAGCAGCTTCTGAAACCATTTCATCTTTCCCTCGTACGTGGCCATGGAAGTAATTCATTCCATTAAAATAAAAAAAAAAAAGAAATTCCATGAAATTATGCCCGGAATAATTTCAGGAATGGGAATGAAAGAAGAATTGTGCCAACTTGATGAACGTTCAGCCAAAAGGATTCCTCTGAATATCATTAACTAAAATTCCTGGTTCACCGAAGTGAGAAAATGAAATTGGAAGTTTTCTGAATTTGAAATTTACTTTCGACTTTCGTATTACCTTTGATATTTTTCATGGTAGTGTGAATTAAACTTATCCGTATTAAGAAGACTAAAAGGTAAGTTAATATCTACTTTAACGTATCTAGATACTTTATGTCTTAAGTAGTTTATCATTGTGCTTATGTTTACTTAAGTTATGTTTGCTTCTTTTTAAAAAAACAACTCATAATTATATATCTCTATATATATATATATATATATACTATATATATATATATATATATAATATATATATATATATATATATATAGTACTGGTAATCTTCTTAGGCACGAAGATATAGTAATTCAGTTTGTATTCCACATAGGAAAATGAAAAAAGGTATTTTTCATTTGCTCAACTGCTATTCTTGTTTTTATTGTTATTTTACTGCTGAATAGTTTGTAGCTCAAACTGCTAGGTTTTGTAACTGTATGTTTAAAAAACATTTTAGGCCTTTCTTGGCCGCATGCACTGTAAACTTTATCTCTTTCCTTAATAAACGCTCCAAGAAGAGGTCCATTGGAGGACGAAACTGTTGGGCATTTTATGAGATATACCTTTTTTCATTTTACTATGTGGAATACAACGAATATATATATATGTATATATATATATATATATATATATATATATATATATATATATATATATATATATCATATATATATTACTTTCAGATAAGAATGGTACCCTAGGAAAAATTAACTGTTACTGTCACTGATAATGGTAATAAAACCAGAATATCCAAATATATAAAATAGCAAGCAAATTCAGTCTAAAATCGGATGGCAGTACGGATATAGATGCACAAATTACCTGTGGAAATATGAGTGTGTGTGTGTGTGGTGTGAGAGAGAGAGAGAGAGAGAGAGAGAGAGAGAGAGAGAGAGAGAGATAAACGATAAGATTGACCAAGCTATCATAAACACACGAGAGAGAGAGAGAGAGAGAGAGAGAGAGAGAGAGAGAGAGAGAGAGAGAATTTCGAATGAAACACGCACTGTGTCCATTCATTATAAAATAAAGGATTTCGCTTATATAATGATTACCTCTCAAGTTATATTCGCACATTCGTCATCATCATCAGAGAGAGAGAGAGAGAGAGAGAGAAATAGTTGTCTCTATAGACAAAATTGCTGAGGAAGTTCTTAAAGCAAAGTAAGAGTTGAAACCTCTTAAATGAAAGTCGAATAAAGGTCAAAGATAAATCTCTATTTTCCTTCTCTTGTTCACTCCGAGTAGTCTACACGAGAGAGAGAGAGAGAGAGAGAGAGAGAGATAAAGCACGCGTTTCGACTTTAACTGTGTGTTTGTGTGTATGTGTGAAGAGGTTTGTGTAAGTGTTGGAGTGTGGGTGTACTGTGCCTGGGATGATTGTGAAACCCAGCCGTCCTGTGATGAAGTCTCTCTCTCTCTCTCTCTCTCTCTCTCTCTCTCTCTCATATTTTTAAAAAACAATTTTGCAAAGCACCCAGTGGTGAAGGAAAATGCAGGTAATAGCCATTCCGTTCCCCAACGAAACGAGACGAAAATAGCCCACCCTTTACCCATTGGCTAAAAAAACTCTCTCTCTCTCTCTCTCTCTCTCTCCTCTCTCTCTCTCTCTCTCTCTTTGAAGACGAAATCTCAGAAAATGATACGAAGGTCTCCATAATGAGAAACCAGTTCTCTTCTCATCTTTTACGAAATATAGCTGGATCGCGTGTATTGTAATAATAAGAATTTGTTAGGAATTAAAATACCGTGGTTTGCCAGACTTTATTTAGATTTTGATACATTTTGTTATGTTTATTTATTCGTTTATTTTTTCCCTTTTTTAGTAAGTGGGATTTATTCTTTCTGTATTTCATTTTTCTGCCTCTTACTTTTTCCTAATGAAGACTATATTATTTGGAAGATTGAATTTCAAGTCAATGGCCTCTTTGGTGGGCTTGTTCCTATATGATTTCCATCTACTGAATATAATATAATAATAATAATAATAATAATAAAATATAATATAATAATAATAATAATAATAATAATAATAATAAATTGCCACTTGACAATAAGAAAAATAATTAAAAATGCGCCGTAGTATCTTCTTCGCAATCGAGTTTCCTGTTCAGACGCTCCAACGTATATTCAAGGCCAACGAAAATAAATCTATCTTTCGGTTATCTAGGTATAATGCTATATAACCCGCGGCCCATGAAACTTAATCACCACCTGGTTGTTGACCTGTCCTACATCGTTGCCAGACGTAAGATTATGGCTAATTTTAAGCCGAACTAAAATTAAAACTACTGAGGGTAGAGGGCTGCATTGTGGTATGTTTGATGATTGGAGGGTGGATGATCAGCATACCAATTTGCAGCCCTCTAGCCTCAGCAGTTTTTAGGATTTGAGGGCGGACATTAAAAGTGCGGACAGACTGACAAAGCCGGCACAATAATTTTCTGTTCTGAAAACCAAAACTAGTCCCTGAAATCAGCTCAGAGTTTGAATTAAAGATTTTGAATATCACACAAAATTTGCCTAACCATCTCGGTCTGTCTCCCGTAGTGGGGTAGTGCCGTCAGTGCACCTCATTTAGTGCAATGTAGGCATTACTTAAGGTTCTTTGCAGCTTCCCTTCGGCCCGTGGCTGCAACCACCTCCATTCTTTTTACTGTACCTCCGATCGTATTCTCTTTCTTCCATCTTACTGTCCACCTTCTCCTAGCAATTGGTTCCACAGTGCAACTGCTTTGAGGTTTTCCTCCTGTTACATCTTTCTAACCTTTTACTGTCAATTTCCGTTTCAGCGCTGAATGGCCTTAGTTGCCCCAGTGCTTGGCATAATGCCAAACATCTATTTATAATAATAATAATCTCAGTCTGTCCAAAGTACCGGATAAATCAACAGGAATTCATTCAACACAAAATCATTTTTGGGTAATGTACCGATCCGAATCGGATCAATCAATTCCGATTAACATATTTTTACATCGTCGGCCAATGATAGACAGGCCCGCATAAATTTCAGTGGGTTTATTATAAACATATTAAACCTAACCGTTCCAATAAAGCGAAATTTAATAACGGAAATGACCCAGATTTAATTACACGCATTATCATAAATCATAGAGGAGTTGTTTACATGAGCGTTTGGATT
>NC_061108.1:137700845-137725845 GCF_015104395.2 Macrobrachium nipponense
ACGCCTTTCTTTTTAAGGTAGATGGGACCAGTTTGTTAGTTTGTTTGTATGGTGTTTTTACGTTGCATGGAACCAGTATGGTTATTCAGCAACGGAACCAACGACTTTACGTGACTTCCGAACCACTCCGAGAGTGAGCTTCTATCACCAAAAATACACATCTCTCACCCCTCAGTGGAATGCCCGGGAATCGAACTCGCGGCCACCGAGGTGGAACGCCAACACCATACCAAACACGCCACTGAGGCGCTGAGATTTGACTAGTAACCTTCTCAATTATCTAGCTTAGACCAAATGGTTTGAAACGCATTGCCCTGAATCTAGCGTAATTTTTTCAAAGATTTGACATTCGTCTTGGAAATAGCTATCTTCAGAAAAGCCGTCGCTTTTATAACCTTACCAAACCTAATATGTCTCTAAAACGTGAAGTACTGTTCCTCATCATGTGAAATCTTTCAAAAAGAATGTGTTATCAGCTGCAAGATACATTACCTACGTCTCTATCTCTGTGCTTCCACAATAGTCATAGGGCAGCTTGCCTCTCCACCTCTTAACTTTTTTTTTTTCTTTTTTTTTTTTTTTTTTTTTTTTTTTTTTTTTTTTTTTTTTTTTTTTTTTTTTTTTTTTGCGGGGCGGTTGGCAAAACGACCCCAACCCAGAGGTGACCCCCCCCCCCCCCCCACCCCCACTTCTCTCAACCGCCATTTAGATAACACTTTTCCTTCTGTTCTCTTGGACGTTTTTGGAAATCGACGGTATGGAAACGCTGACTGGTGAAATGGGCCGGGAAACCTTAGATAAAGATTTGATTTGGAAAATTTTCCAGTTTGGACGTGAGACACTTGTTGACAAAATTTGGTTTGTGCGTTTTTTTTCTATAGCAAAAGTCTTATACTAAATTTTTCTAGTGATAGAAGTTCACTGTCGACGTGGTTCGGAAGTCACGTAAAGCCGTTGGTCCCGTTGCTGAATAACCACTGGTTCCATGCAACGTAACAACATACACAAACAAACACAACTAACATACTGCCCTTTTTTTTTTTACGAAAAAACATGTCAGTGAGATTTGGGTTTTGCGTTTTTCATATAAAGGATTTATACTAAATTGTCTTTTTTTTTTTTTTTTTTTGGCTACAAAAACATGTTCAATATGATTTTCCAAAAAGAGAAGACCTGCAAATGTTGTAAGAAGCATTTACAAATGCAGATATCAGAACCATTTTGTTGATAACTGTTTTTATGGGGTACAACTACTGACAATTTTTCTGTTGTTTTTTTCTTTGTTTTTTTGGATTTTTGCCTTTTTGTGAATTACTAGTAAATCGTCTTTGGATCAGTTCATTCTTCAACCGAAGCTTTTCTAGATGTAAATGTATTCAGTAGAGGGCGACTTTTTTGGAACGTTCGAGGTTTATTTCTAACAGAATTTTGTAGCTTAGAAATTCCCATTTTTTTTTTCATGATGTTTTTATATCTGATGACATGAATGCCTGAAAAATTAAACCTAGTTCAATGTAGCTATGCCCCGCACAGTGGTAGCGCCGTCAGTGCACTTGTTACCGTGGTGTACTGTAGGCATTACCTAAGGTTCTTTGCAGCGTCCCTTCTACCCCTAGCTGCAACACTTTTAATTTCTTTTGCTGTACCTCTGTTCATATTCTCTTTCTTCCATCTTACTCTCCTAATACTTGTTGCATAGTGCAATTGATTTGAGGTTTTCCTCCTGTTACACCTTTCAAGCCTTTTACTCTCAACTTCCGTTTCATAGCTGAATGACCTCATAGGTCCCAGCGCTTGGTCTTTGGCCCAAATTCTTTAATTCATTCCATTCCGAAGCCGCTATGGATAAAATAAGATTAATATAAAATCTGTTGATGTCATTTTTGTCTTTGATAAAAAAAAGTAAAAAATATAATCAAGGCCACAGAAAATATATCATGCTGTATGAGCCGCGACCCATTGAACTTTCCGCCACGACCCGGTGGTGGCCTGTCCTGTCGATTTGCCAGACGCACGATCTTGGCTAAGTTTGACCTTAAGCAAAATTAAAACTACTTAGTCTAGAAGGCTGCAATTTGAGATGTTTGATGATCGGAGGGTGGATGACGAACCTACCAATTTGCAGCCCTCTAGCCACAGTCATTTTTAAGATATGAGGGCGGACAGAAAAAGTGCGGTATGGGACAATAGTTTTCTTTACAGAAAACTGAAAGGCATGTAGTCAAAATATAGAGGTATACATTTCTATTTATGTCAAACAATTTATAAAATTACCATTTCCTTGAATTAATAAAATTTTGGCTGCAGTTAAACGTCAATTTTTTTTTTCCGAAATAAAGATATAAAATTGTTGCCTCTTTTCGCACCTGAATTCTTCTTCCGAAGGTTGACAGGTTAATTGGAGCATTTTAGAGGCGCAATGATTTCGCCGAGAAATAATTACTTCCATTTTGATCGTTTAGCGTTTTTTATAATTCACGAATAAACTATTATTTTCGTTGCTAATTTTGGTGAGTAATTATAGTCATAATTATAAATCAGTAATAACAGAATGGATATTATAGAATTCTGCATTCAGCCCGTAGGGGGATAGTGCCGTCAGTGCCCCTCACCTGGCGCCACTGCAACCATTACTTAAAAGAGACTTTGCAGCGTCCCTTCGGTCCCTAGCTGCTACCTCTTTCATTCCTTTTACTGTACCTCCGTTTATATTCCTTTTCTTCCATCTGACTTGCCACCCTTCTCCTACCAATTGATTCATAGTGCAACTGCTTTGAGGTTTTCCTCCTGTTACACCTTTCAGACCTTTTCACCGTCAATGACGCTTACAGTGGTGAATAACCTCATAGGTCACAGCGATTGGTCCTTGGTCTAAATTCTATATTTTATTCTACTCTATACTTAATACTGTATTTAGAAACTGAAAACGGTAGTCTCTGGAGTCTGCTAACCAACAATTTGCCAAATTATCAAATTGGTCGTCCATCTCTCTCTCTCTCTCTCTCTCTCTCTCTCTCTCTCTCTCTCTCTCTCTCTCTCTCTCAATATAGATGTCCATTCGAAATAAGCGTTAAAATCAGTTTATATGATAAATCACCTTTTTAATGTTTTGGTATATTGTGTAATTCATACTGGTGAGCGTATTAATACCGTTATATATTTCATGTAATTGTTTCACAGGTGTATAAATGAATAGCGTTTTTCATCCAAGTATTAAATCACCTTTTGAAGTAAATGGGTTGAATTATTTTTTTGTTGTTGCTAAACCGAGGTATTCAGATCAACAGACGGATTAGTATTGTTATCAGTAACATCCTAATAATAATAATAATAATAATGATAACAATAATAATAATAATAATAATAATAATAATGATGATATCGGGTAGTGATGCATTGGATCTTCGCTGTTCCACAGTCCAAAGTTCCGCTGTCCAATAGTCCACTGTCCAACGTTCCGCTGTCCAACGTTCCGCAGTCCAACATTCCACAGTCCAACGTTCCGCTGTCCAACGTTCCTCTGTCAACGTTCCGCTGCCCAACGTTCCTCTGTCCTACATTCCGTAGTCCAACATTCCGTAGTCCAACATTCCTCTGTCTAACGTTCCACTGTCCAACGTTCCATAGTCCAACCTTCTGCAGTCCAACGTTCCACTGTCCAACTTTCCGCTGTCTAACGTTCCACAGTCAAACGTTCCATGGTCCATAGGTAATACTGTTCCGATCACCATAAGTACCTTGCTTATTTAATTATTCTACTTATCTAATTATTTAATATATCCTTCGTCTTGTCCATTATTCCAGGATTGGCTTACACGATTCCCACAACTGGAATCGTCAGTTAAGAGATGTTCTTTCAATATGGACCGAGATTCCATGGAATCAAATTCCATTCCAAGCGTGTTTCAGGGAATGGGTGGCTAGGTGGTGCTCCATAGTAATGATGATAACAATGGTAATGATGATGATAATGAGAATGATGATAATGTCAATAGTAATGATGTTTATGATAATGATGGCAATGATGATGATGATGATGATAATTATGATAATGATGATAAATGATAGTGAAACACGTGATAAATTATAATAATGATGATGATGAAAATGATGATGATGATGATAATAACGATGATGGTGAAAATTATGATAATGATGAAGATGGTGGGAATGATGTTAAATTTTAATGATGATAAATGAAAATAATGATGATGATGATGATGATGATGATAGTAATAGTGAAATTGATAAATGATGATGATGATAATGATGATGTTAAATTATAATGATGATAGATGAAAATGATGATGATGATGATGATGATGCAAATGAATATGATGATGAAAATGATGATAATGATGATGATGATGTTAAATTATAATTATGATAATTGAAAATATAATAATGATAATTATGATGATGATGTCACTCTCGACACCCCGAAATTGCAATCAGTGTTTACTTGACCAACATAAACTGGTAGGAAAAATTATGTCCCAAATCAACCTCAAATTCGCGATGTTATGCTTTCGAAATTCGGAAATTTAGAGTACAATATTTTAGTTGTTATCTTTATTTACTTATTTATTTATTTATTTATTTATTTATTTATTTATCGAGTATGCGGGTTTTTTTTTATCTGTTTTGCCTTTAATTTTTAAATATCTAACCGACTCGTGTTAAGAGATTAATGTTTTTACAGTATTTTGTGTTACAAAATTCTCTCTCTCTCTCTCTCTCTCTCTCTCTCTCTCTCTCTCTCTCTCTCTCTCTCTCTTTGTATTTGTGTGTGTGTTACATAGCCAATGTCATTCCTAGCTCCAGAACATATAATCACAATTATTTATATACTACGCACGTAAATAGTTATGATAATACAATCACACTAAACCAGTAATGTCAATTCTGCCAGAAATTGTACTGCGTGTGTGTGTGTGCGCGTGCGTGTTACATAGCCAATGTCATTCCTTGCTCCAGAGCACACTATCACAATATTTATTTAATACGGACATACCTAGTTTTAATAATAATCACACTAAACCAGTAATGTCAATTCTGCCAGAAATTATCTTATTTTTTCGATGTTTTGCGAGAATGGAAATTCCTTCTGTATAAATCAGTACTGAATTTATATATATGTGTATGCATGTTTGTATATATGTATACTATATATGTATATATTGTCTATATATATATATATATATATATATATATATATATATATATATATATATATATATATATATATATAGACAATATATACATATATAGGTATGTATATATATATATATATATATATATATATATATATATATATATATATATATATATATATAGACAATATATACCATATATATATATATATATATATATATATATATATATATATATATATATATATAATTTTTATTTTATTAATTTTTATTTAAAAAAAAAAAGAAAAAAAAAAAATTTCTTCCGAAATTTTTCGGGTCAGCCCTGTGAGAGTCAAGCCTGACTCATTGGGCTGGTTAATCTCCTTCCTTTTAATAATAATAATAATAATAATAATAATAATAATAATAATAATAATAATAATAATAATAATAATAATAATAATAAAAATAATCATTACTGACATGACCTTTCAGGCACAAAGTGCATTGCATGTTGATAGCTGTCTCTAATTAACAACAACAACAACAACAACAACATAAAAGGTAGAATGTCAGCAAAGGATATAATCAACGTCACACTCGAAAAAGGTCCTTGAGAATTGCTAAATGCCGCTTTCTTAAGATTCTTTGGTCGATAGGGACACTTGACACGCTTTCTCTATAAAACATGCCCTGAAAAGGAAACAGCTGTTAAATGAATAGCTCACTCTCGTGCCGAAGAGACACAACCCTTCCATCCCGACGCCAAAGCGATGGTAATCCGAACACACACAAACACGAGAAAGGGCGATATACGAAGACAGCTATACGGTCCTTCGAAACAAACGTACACTTTCAAAATGCAATTCAGTGGCCGCGCTCTGTAGTTGCAGAGCAATTCAAGGGCAGAACTTGCATCATTACAGCGGCGGCCTTGCTATGATTTGCGATGCCACGCAACAAAAGCCCAAAGTCGAAACGGTTTTGCTTTAGGTAATGCAGGGATTGTTATATTGCAACTTGGATAATAATGGGACTTAGTGTCGGAAGAGAATTAGGCTTTATGTTTGGTTACGTAAATAGCGCTGCTTATTTGAAATGCTGGGTATTATTGTTTGGACTGCAAATGCGCGCCTATGTTTGTACACAGACAGAAATTTCAGTTCCATTGTCAAAAGGATTATTAACAACACCTCATGAAAATATTCTCTTTATATAAAAATATATACTACCTCATTCAAACAGACTTTCAGTATCTCCTTATGATAATACAATAATCATCCATTATGAAATAAATTTACATTGCATTTAAGACTTAATTTACAATAAGAGTGTGATTGATGTTGCAAATGGAATGAAAAATCAATTTATTGTGATTTTTTTTGGGGGGGTCTACGACTAAGCTGCCATTCATTATGTCAGCATCACCGTGAGGAGGCAATGCCGTCATTACACCTCATATGGTGCACTGCAAGCATTACTAGATAGTGTTTGTACTTCATCTCCTTTATTTTCTGGCTCTCTTCAATCTCGCTGTCCAACCGCTCTAACTCCCTCTTTTCAATGTCTAATATCTAGTATGGCCGAGAGCGCCCCAGTGTTTGGCTTGACAGCCTAACTTTCACAATCCGCCTTAAGATCTTAAAAACTAATGTGGCTAGAGGGCTGCAAATTGGTACATTGATCATCCACCCTCCAATCATCTAACATATCAAATTGCAGTCCTCTAACCTCAGTCATTTTTATTCTATTTAAAGTTAAAGTTAGCTATGATCATCTGGCAACGCTACAGGACAGGCTGAAAGTTTCATGGGCCACGGCTCATACGCTATGATAGCTTTATTTGCTAAACTTAACTTATATAGATTATGTCAGAAATGTTATAATATACGAATCGATTTCAGCAGCTTCTGAAACCATTTCATCATTCCCTCGTACGTAGCCGTGGAAGTAATTCATTCCATTAAAAAAAAAAAAAAAAGGAAATTCCCTAAAATTATGCCCGAAATAATTTCAGGAATGGGAATGAAAGAAGAATTGTGCCAACTTGATGAACGTTCAGCCAAAAGGATTCCTCTGAATATCATTAACTAAAATTCCTGGTTCACCGAAGTGAGAAAAGGAATAAAAAATTGGAAGTTTTCTGAATTTGAAATTTACTTTCGACTTTCGTATTACCTTTGATATTTTTCATGGTAGTACGAATTAAACTTATCCGTATTAAGGAGACTAAACGGTAAGTTAAAATCTACTTTAACGTATCTAGATACTTTATGTGTTAAGTGGTTTATCATTGTGGAGTTAACACTTGATTATGCTTATGTTTGATTAAGTTATGTTGGCTTCTTTTAAAAAACACCTCATACTTATATATATATATATATATATATATATATATATATATATATATATATATATATATATATATATATATATATATCTTTCAGATAAGAATGGTACCCTAGGGAAAATTAACTGTTACTGTCACGGATAATGGTAATAAAACCATAATGTCCATATATATAATATATATATATATATATATATATATATATATATATATATATATATATATATATATATATAAAATAGCGAGCAAATTGAATCTTAAATTGGATGACAGTATGGATATAGATGCACAAATTACCTGTGGAAATGTGTGTGTGTATGTGTGTGTGTGAGAGAGAGAGAGGTAAGATAAAACGAAATAGCACATATAGGTTGAAACTATGTACATAGAGAGAGAGAGAGAGAGAGAGAGAGAGAGAGAGAGGACCTTACCTTACGGACCTTACAGTTCGTTCGGGTTGCCCCAGGTCCCTCAGTGTGAGGCACCTCTAATGTCTACCAGAGTTGCTAGTACATCTTCCGGTATATATTTTGCATCTTCCAATCTTGGATGGTCTGGGATGCAGTTTAGATATTTGTCGAGCTTATTCTTAAACACATCTACGCTCACTCCTGATATATTCCTCAGATGAGCTGGCAACGCATTGAATAGACGTTGCATTATCGATGCTGGTGCGTAGTGGATTAATGTCCTGTGTGCTTTCCTTATTTTTCCTGGTATAGTTTTGGGCACTATTAATCTACCTCTGCTTGCTCTTTCTGATATTTTTAGTTCCATGATGTTTTCTGCTATTCCTTCTATCTGTTTCCATGCCTGAATTATCATGTAGCGTTTCTCTTCTCCTTTCTAGACTATATAATTTTAAGGATTGTAGTCTTTCCCAGTAGTCAAGGTCCTTAACTTCTTCTATTCTAGCTGTAAAGGACCTTTGTACACTCTCTATTTGTGCAATATCCTTTTGATAGTGTGGGTACCATATCATATTGCAATATTCAAGTGGGACTACGAACATATGTTTTATAAAGCATAATCATGTGTCAGCTTTTCTTGTTTTGAAGTGCCGTAACAACATTCCCATGTTGCTTTACATTTTGCCAACAGAATTGCTATTTGATCATTGCATAACATGTTCCTATTCATCATCACACCAAGGTCTTTAACTGCTTCCTTATTTGTGATTGTCTCATTATTAGGTCCCCTATATGCATATAGCTTTCCTTCTCTGTCTCCATAATTTCTTGATTCAAATTTATCAGAGTTAAATACCATCCTATTTACCTCTGCCCAATCATATACTTTGTTAAGGTCTCTTTGTAGAGCGTTCCTATCTTCATCACAAGTAATTTCTCTACTTATTCTTGTGTCATCAGCGAAACTACTCACTACCGAATCCTTAACATTACTGTCTATGTCTTCAATCATAATAACAAACAGTATTGCAGCTAACACGTATCTTGTGGCACACCGGATATTACCTTCCTTCTTCATCCGATTTCTCATTGTTTGCAATAACTATCTGTTTTTCTGTTTTGTAAAATTCTTTTAACCATCTCCTACTTTATCCACGATTTTGTGTTTTCTAATTTTCTTCGCTAATATATTATGGTCTACTTTGTCAAAAGCTTTTGCAAAGTCTAGATAAACCACATCTGTTTCATTTCCGCTTTTCATTTTATTTTTGAATATGTTCTCACGGTGGACTAAACAATTGGGTTTGTGTACTTTTCCGGGTACGAAACCATGTGTCCTATATTAAACAAATTTTTTATTAATGTTTCATAATATTTTTCTTCATTACCCTTTCATACACTTTCATAATATGTGATGTTAGACTCACAGGCCTATAATTACTTGCCTCTAGTCTTGATCCACTTTTGAAAGTAGGGGTAATATATGCTAATTTGTGCTCATCATAAATCTTGCCTGTATCTACACTTTGTCTTAATAATATTGCAAGTGGCTGCGATAGAATGAACTACTTTCTTTAACAAAATAGCAAGAATTCCATCAGGCCCTGCTGCAGCTCCATTTTTAATTTCATTAATAGCCTGCACAATATCAGCTTCATTAATATCCATGTCAGCTAAATATTCACTATTTTCGTCCCTTACTTCTATATCATTATCTTCATTATCTATTTCTAGGGGTGAATTCTCTCTTATATCGTTCTGCCAATATGTTGCAAATTTCCATTTTTTCATTCGTTAATCTCCCTTCAATTCTTAGAGGGCCAATTTCTATTCTTCTTTTATTCATCTTTTCGCGTATGAGTATAATAGTTTGGGTTTTGCTTGATATGTATTAGGGTGTTTTTTCTTCCAAGTCCCGTTTTTCATTTTCTTTTGATTGTATAATCTTTTGTTCTGCATTTTCTATCTTACTGTATAGTTCTAAATAACTTTCCATGAATTTTTTCTTTTTCTTTGCAAGACCTTTTTTCCACTTTCTGATTTTCTGGAACAAGATCCTTCTGTCTCTTGGTATGCATGAATGATGTTACTTTTCTTCTTCGGTATATATTTATCCACTATTTTCTCTAATATTTTATATAATATCTCCGTATTTACCCTTATGTCATCACTTACGAAAATGTTATCCAATCTTTGTTAATTCTTCATTTATTTACTGACCATTTTATATTTTTACTGTAGAAGTTGTATTTTCCATATCTTTCCCACTTTTTCATTTCTTGCTTATCTCTGTTTTTCACTTGCGTTGGATGGACTGTTAATTCTATGACATTATGGTCTGAAATACTCGCTTATAAACTATTATTTCTTTAACATAATTCATCTCGTTCACAAATACTAGGTCTAAAGTATTTTCCTTTCTTGTGGCAGGTGATTTATTTGTTGAATGTTGTATTCTAGTAGCATATCTAATAGCTTTTCGAATTGCCTCTTATCTTCTGCACTACTATTACTCTCTTTTTTATATGTATAAGTACAAACCACAATCTCCTATTCGTTCTTTCCAGTCTACGAAAGAAAAGTTGAAGTCTCCAGATAGGAGAATAGTCCAAGTCCTTGTGATTTCTATATATATCATCCAATTTTTCTATTATTAAGTCAAACTCTTTAGTATTAGGAGTTCTATATATACTATGTTCATTATTTTTTCAGATTCAAATTCTACCGCTATTAGTTCACATTCTGAGTTACTATATTTCTCATATATTTTTTCCTTGTTTTTTTTGTCTTTCCCATATATTGCGGTTCCCCCTTGATTCTATTTTTCTATCTGATCTATAAGTTTGGAACCCTTTTATTTGATCATCATTCCCAGTCTCTTGGGAATACCAGGTTTCACTTATATTCATTATATCTATTTTCTTTTCAATTTGGGCTAGTTCTTCTAAGTACTCTATTTTTCTTTTTGTTTTTAGTTACTCGTAACTAGACCCTGCGCATTCATCACTATGATGGTTTGCGTGTTTTCTCCTTCATTTAATATTGGTAGTAATAAGGATTTTCCCATGTCGCTTTCCTGTTCTGGTATGTTGTTCTTTTTTTCATTTCCAGAAATTCTGACATTAAAAAATCCAACTTTTCCATAATATTTGATCTTCCCTCATCATAATTATCATTTTGTGTCTGAATCTGCAATTTTCTCCGTTTCTGCAATATCCTCTTGCATAATAAAACACAGTTATTATCTCTTGAGTAGAATTTTGGAGCTGATGCTTTGAAATTTTTTGCTGACATCTCTGCATATCTCGTTGATGGCTTGCTATTTCTTGTACCTGATATTCTTTATTCCTCTCTTTATTGTTTCTTTCTTATTTTTGGATTTTATTCTTGGGAGAGAGAGAGAGAGAGAGACGAGAGAGAGAGGGAGAGAGAGAGAGAGAGAGAGAGAGAGACGATAAGGTTGAACCAAGCTATCATAGAAGAGAGTGAGAGAGAGAGAGAGAGAGTTGTAGAGAGAGAGAGAGAGAGAATAAAACGAAATAGCACATATAGGTTGAACCAAGCTATCATGACTAGAAAGAGAGAGAGAGAGAGAGAGAGAGAGAGAGAGAGAGAGAGGAGAAGAAGGTACAAGAAACAGCATATAAAGTTGAACCAAATCATCATAGACAAACGAAGAGAGAGAGAGAGAGAGACAGAGAGAGAGAGAGAGAGAGAGAGAGAGAGAGAGAGAGAGAGAGAGAGAGAAATAGTACATAAAATCGTCCAAACTATCGTAGATAAATTAGCAAAGTGTAAACGTTTAAATGCTAATTATCCGATATCGTTAACGACCAAATCCAATCGCTGAGTACATCCATCTATCAGAGGAATAATTAAACGGTGATTCAGAACTCATTTACCCTTCATTTACGTCATTTAGGTGACCGTTCAACGTCATTTGCGAGCGTCGTGTCTGACATCATATCATCACCATCATTATCATCATTTCATTATCATTACATCTTCTTTATCATCCATTCTTCCATTTTCTCATTTGCATTATGAATGTGGGAATTGGTGATTCGTATGTTACGAGAAATTCAAATCCGTTTGGTGATTAGAAGGAAATCACAAACATTAATAATAATAATAATAATAATAATAATAATAATAATAATAATAATAATAAGAATCGAGACGATATTCCACAGTTATGTATGAGTACAAAAATATTTAACCCATCCATAACTGGGGATTTGTTTTCAACATTTCAAGACTCATGCTACAGTAATAAAATAATAATAATAATAATAATAATAATAATAATAATAATAATAATAATAATAATAATAATGATAATAATAATGTAAGTGTTGGTGTCGAGATAACTGGGAACAATATAGACATCTGACCAACGAACTGACAACAAAATTCATTCACCCGTACTGGAGAAGGTCATATTTATAATAGCATTCCAAAATGTTATCTGTTTGTGCTAATGTCAAGTTACACTATAAATGGGTCGAGATAAAGTCAGTTACGAAAGATGGGGATAAAAACTGATTTAACAATAATGAAATAATGGGTTTCGCTTATATAATGATTGCCCTTCACCCACAGGCGATACGAGAGAGAGAGAGAGAGAGAAAGAGAGAGAGAGAGTATCGATGGAAATGAAAACTGTTAAATTAATAAGATAAAGGATTTCGCTTGTGTAGTGAGTCCCTTTCACCCACAAGTTACACGAGAGAGAGAGAGAGAGAGAGAGAGAGAGAGAGAGAGACAGACAGAAAGACAGACAGACAGAATTTCGATGGAAACACGCACTGTCATTCATTCTAAGATAAAGGATTTCGCTTATATAATGAGTACCTCTCAAGTTATACTCGCACATTCGTCATCATCATCAGAGAGAGAGAGGAGAAGAGAGAGAAATAGTTGTCTCTATAGATAAAATTGCTGATGAACTTCTTAAAGCAAAGTAAGAGTTGAACCCTCTTAAATGAAGGTCGAATAAAGGTCAAAGATAAATCTCTATTTTCCTTCTCTTGTTCACTCCGAGTAGTCTACACGAGAGAGGAGAGAGAGAGAGAGAGAGGAGAGAGAGAGATAAAGCACGCGTTTCGACTTGAACTGTGTGTTTGTGTGTGTGTGTGTGTGTGTGTGTGTAAGTGTGAAGAGGTTTGTGTACGTGTTGGAGTGTGGGTGTACTGTGCCTGGGATGATTGTGAAACCCAGCCGTCCTCTCTCTCTCTCTCTCTCTCTCTCTCTCTCTCTCTCTCTCTCTCTCTCTCCAACATTTAAAAAAAAACAATTTTGCAAGCACCCAGTGCTGAAGCAAAAATGGCAGGTAATAGCCATTCTGTTCCCCAACGAAACGAGACGAAAATAGCCCACCCTTTACCCCTTGGCTAAAAAACTCTCTCTCTCTCTCTCTCTCTCTTCTCTCTCTCTTTGAAGAAGAAATCTCGAAAAGTGATACGAAGTTCTCATAATGAGAAACCAGTTCTTCTTTCATCTTTTATGAAATATAGCTGGATCGCGTGTATTGTAATAATAAGGATTTGTTAGACATTATAATAACGTGGTTTGTCAGACTTTATTTAGATTTGGATACATTTTTATTTGTTTATTTATTCGTTTATTTTTATTTTCCTTTTTTAGTGAGTGGGATTTATTCTTACTGTATTTCATTTTTCTGCCTCTTTCTTCTTCCTAATGAAGACTATATTATTTGGAAGATTGAATTTCAAGTCAGTGGCCCCTGTAGGCTTGTTCAATATGAATAGGTTTCATCTACTGAATAATAATAATAACTAATAATAATAATAATAATAATAAAAATAGAAGAAGAAGAAGAAGAAGAAGAAGAAGAAGGAGAAGAAATTACCAAATGACAATGAGAAAAACAAGTTAAAAATGCGCCGTAGTGTCTTTTTCGCAATCGAGTTTCCTGTTCAGACGCTACAACGTATAATCAACGCCAACGAAAATAAATCTACCTTTCGGTTATCTAGGTATAATGCTGAATGAGCCGCTGCCCATGAAACTTAATCACCACCCGGTTAGTGGCCTGTCCAATAACGTTGCCAGACGTAAGATTATGGCTAATTTTAAGCTGAACTAAAATTTAAACTACTGAGGGTAGATGGTTGCAATCTGGTATGTTTGATGATTGGAGGGTGGATGATCAACATACCAATTTGCAGCCCTTTAGCCTCAGCAGTTTTTAAGATCTGAAGGCAGACTGAAAAAAGTGACGACAGAAAAAAGTGTGGACAGAAAAAAGTGCTGACAGAAAAAAGTAAGGATAGAAAAAGTTCGAACAGAAAAAAGTGCGGACAGAAATATGAGGACGGACAGACGAAGCCGGCACATATACGAAATTTGCCTAACCATCTCGGTCTATCCATGCCGTCAGTGCACCTCATTCCATGCAATGTAGGCATTTCTTCCTTGCAGCGTGCCTTCGGCCGCTAGCTGCAACCACTTCCATTCCTTTCACTGTACCTCCGTTCGTATTCTCTTTCTTCCTTCTTACCGTCCACCCTTTCCTAGCAATTGGTTTCACATTGCAACTGCTTTGAGGTTTTCCTCCTGTTACATCCATCTTTCTAACCTTTTACTGTCAATTTCCGTTTCAGCGCTGAATGGCCATTGTTGCCCCAGTGTTTGGCATAATGCCAAACATCTATGTATAATAACAATGAACTCAACCTGTCCAAAGTACCAGATAAATCAACAGGAATTCATTCAACACAAAATCATTTTTGGGTAATGTACCGATCCGAATCGGATCAATCATTTCCAATTAACATATTTTTACATCGTCGGCCAGTGATAGACAGGCCCGCATAAATTTCAGTGCGTTTATTATAAACATATTAAACCTAACAGTTCCAATAAAGCGAAATTTAATAACGGAAATGACCCAGATTTAATTACACGCATTATCATAAATCATACAGGAGTTGTTTAAATGAGCGTTTGCGTTGGACGAATCTGTCTACTTTCAGTGTTTTTCTCTTCGTTAGAATGTCAATTAAGTTATTAAAATGGGTGAAAATCTCTCTCTGTCTCTGTCTCTCTGTCTCTCTCTCTCTCTCTCTCTCTACACACACACAGCGAGAGAATGTTTCTATACCCTAGGTTCATTATAAATTTATGTATACATATATATATGTGTGTGTGTATGTGTGTGTATGTATGTATGTATATGTATATTAATATATATATATCTATATATATATATATATATATATATATTATATAGATATAATATATTATGTATATATATATATATATATATATATATATATATATATATATATATATATATATATATATACACATATATATATGAACCCAAGCTAAGCAATAACTCATGATCTACAAAATCTCCTGTGTGCGAACCTGTTCCACAACAGAACAGCCCTTTTTTCATTCCTTTTCATCTCTCACTTAACGAGAACGGCGGATGCATTACTTCCTGAATAAGTAAACATGCTGCCTCCTCTTCATCCTCACAGGTTTGTTCAGTACAAACAGACTAAACAAGAAAACTGTTAGCTATTTGCGCTGTTTGTTTGTTTGTTTTAACATCTTTGAACTGATCTTTTAGTCTTTCAGAAATCTTTGGTGATGCTACATTGAAATACCACCCTCCCCCTAACCCCCCACCACCCCCGAACCCCCTCCCCACTCACACTCTTGATGTGCAAGTCGTTATGCAGAGGTTTTCCAAAATGGCCAGACAAACAGACAATATATACAGGAAGTCAGAGGAGCTTTCGAAGGAAGACTTAAAGCTTTTCATAATGCAGTTTTTTTGCGTCAGTCCTGAACTACATTTCTCTCTCTCTCTCTCTCTCTCTCTCTCTCTCTCTCTCTCTCTCTCTCTCTCTCTCTGGGTTTTATATTAGTTATTATTTGACTTCCCAGTCTTTGGTATTTGTCAAGTCTCTGACACGGTGGCATTTGGCACCTTTTATTAAACTTAAGCTTATTCTGGTTTATGTAGGATTATGATTGTGTTTTATTCACTTTTTGATTCACCCGACAGCAAGTCTTTTCAAACGTCACCTGATTTAAACTACTTTTCCAATGTCAACTTTTCATTCTCATTATAAAATGACAATTCAAATTTTTTTTTATACTAACAAATTTTTTTTATACTAACAAATTGGTTAGAAAACTCATTTTGTAAGTGTATACCTATTCTTGGACGAATTAAGTAGTATCATCCTTTTTTTTTCTATCGTGGCTGCTACCCACATTAGTTAACTATATACAATGTACTCACTTAGAGTTCACTACGTGCGTCAACCGAGATGCGATTGGGTTTTTAAGGAACGTTCCTCTTGCTTTTGGTCCACCCGAAAATCGAATTCTGGCCCGCTGGCTGGGGAGGGGTAAGAATCATTGAATATCTATCTATCTATCTCTATCTATCTAACTATCTATCTGCCTATATATATATATATATATATATATATATATATATATATATATATATATATATATATATATCGAGCTACAATGTCCTTTAATATCTAATTCGCTCTACCTCGGAATTAATATATTTTCCATATATGCTTAACGAAAGGGGAATTTTTTTCTCGATAATAGATTTACCTGTACTTGGGCGCGAACGCGGTACATTATAAAATCCAGGAACGTCAGTGGAAGCTATGCCACCACCCAACCACCGCGAGAGGCTTAAAGGTATATGCCGTCTCTCACCTCAAATACTTTCTCGCGCTGAAGTATTCGTTGGTTTGGAGACAACATCAAACTCGCCTCGACTCCGGTAGTTAAGTAGCGCTTTGACAACACGTAGCATTTTACATAAGTCATATCACATTACCGTGATTCATATACATATATCGAGCTACAATGTCCTTTAATATCTAATTCGCTCTACCTCGGAATTAAAAATATTTTCATATATGCTTAACCGAAGGGGAATTTTTTCCCGATAATAGATTTACCTGTACTTGGACGCGAACGCAGGTACATTATAAATCCAGGAACGTCAGTGGAAGCTATACCACCCAACCACCGCGAGAGGCTTAAAGGTATATGCCGTCTCTCACCTCAAATACTTTCTCGCGCTGAAGTATTCGTTGGTTTGGAGACAACATCAAACCCGCCTCGGACTCCGGTAGTTAAGTAGCGCTTTGACAACACGTAGCATTTTACATAAGTCATATCACTTACCGTGATTCATATACATATATCGAGCTACAATGTCCTTTAATATCTAATTCGCTCTACCTCGGAATTAATATCATATATGCTTAACCGAAGGGGAATTTTTTTCTCGATAATAGATTTACCTGTACTTGGGCGCGAACGCAGGTACATTATAAATCCAGGAACGTCAGTGGAAGCTATACACCCAACCACCGCGAAGAGGCCCTTAAAGGTATATTGCCGTCTCTCACCTCAAATACTTTCTCGCACTGAAGTATTCGTTGGTTTTTGGAGACAACATCAACCCGCCTCGACTCCGGTAGTTAAGTAGCGGGCTTTTGACAAACACGTAGCATTTTACCTAAGTCATATCACATTACCGTGATTCATATATATCTATATCGAGCTTACAATGTCCTTTAATATCTAATTCGCTCTACCTCGGAATTAATATATTTTCATATTTGCTTAACCGAACCGGGGAATTTTTTCAAATCTTGATCTAGGATTTTACCTGTACTTGGGCGCGAACGCAGGTACATTTATATAAATCCAGGAACGTCAGTGGAAGCTATACCACCCAACCACCGCGAGAGGCTTAAAGATATATGCCGCCTCTCACCTCAAATCTTTCTTACTTCTCGCGCTGAAGTATTCGTTGGTTTGGACACAACATCAACCCGCCTCGACTCCGGTAGTTAAGTAGCGCTTTTGACAACAGTAGCAATTTACATAAGTCATATCACATTACCGTGATTCATATACATATATCGAGCTACAATGTCCTTTAATATCTAATTCGCTCTACCTCGGAATTAATATATTTTAATTTCATATACGCTTAACCGAAGGGGAATTTTTTTCTCGATAATAGATTTACCTGTACTTGGGCGCGAATGCAGGTACATTATAAAATCCAGGAAACGTCAGTGGAAGCTATACCACCCACACCGCGAGAGGCTTAAAGGTATATGCCGTCTCTCTCAAATACTTTCTCGTGCTAAAGTATTCGTTGGTTTGGAGACAACATCAACCGGCCTCGACTCCGGTAGTTAAGTAGCGCATTTGACAACACATAGCATTTTACATAAGTCATATCACATTACCATGATTCATATACATATATCGAGCTACAATGTCCTTTAATATCTAATTCGCTCTACCTCGAATTAATATATTTTCATAATATGCTTAAACCGAAGGGGAATTTTTCCCGATAATAGATTTACCTGCACCTGGGCGCAAACGCAGGTACATTATAAATCCAGGAATGTCAGTGGAAGCTATACCATACTTTCTCGCGCTGAAGTATTCGTTGGTTTGGAGACAACATCAACCCGCCTCGACTCGGTAGTTAAGTTAGCGCTTTTGACAACACGTAGCAGTTTTACATAAGTCATATCATTTACCGTGATTCATATACATAGTATCGAGCTACAATGTCCTTTAATATCTAATTCGCTCTACCTCGGAATTAATATATTTTCATTATATGCTTAACCGAAGGGGAATTTTTTTTCTCTGATACTAGATTTTACCTGTACTTGGGCGCGAACGCAGGTACATTATAAATCCAGGAACGTCAGTGGAAGCTATACCACCCAACCACCGCAAGAGGCGGTTAAAGGTATTATGGCCGTCTCTCACCTCAAATACTTTCTCGCACTGAAGTATTCGTGGTTTGGAGACAACATCAACCCGCCTCGACTCCGGTAGTTAAGTAGCGCTTTTGACAACACGTAGCATTTTACATAAGTCATATCACATTACCGTGATTCATATATATATATCGAGCTACAATGTCCTTTAATATCTAATTCGCTCTACCTCGGAATTAATATATTTTCATATATGCTTAACCGAAGGGGAATTTTTTTCTTGATAATAGATTTACCTGTACTTGGGCGCGAACGCAGGTACATTATAAATCCAGGAACGTCAGTGGAAGCTATACCACCCAACCACCGCGAGAGGCTTAAAGATATATGCCGTCTCTCACCTCAAATACTTTCTCGCGCTGAAGTATTCGTTGGTTTGGAGACAACATCAACCCGCCTCGACTCCGGTAGTTAAGTAGCGCTTTTGACAACACGTAGCAATTTACATAAGTCATATCACATTACCGTGATTCATATACATATATCGAGCTACAATGTCCTTTAATATCTAATTCGCTCTACCTCGGAATTAATATATTTTCATATACGCTTAACCGAAGGGGAATTTTTTTCTCGATAATAGATTTACCTGTACTTGGGCGCGAATGCAGGTACATTATAAATCCAGGAACGTCAGTGGAAGCTATACCACCCAACCACCGCGAGAGGCTTAAAGGTATATGCCGTCTCTCACCTCAAATACTTTCTCGCGCTAACAAGTATTCGTTGGTTTGGAGACAACATCAAACCCAACTCGACTCCCGGTAGTTAAGTAGCGCATTTGACAACACATAGCATTTTACATAAGTCATATCACATTACCGTGATTCATATACATATATCGAGCTACAATGTCCTTTAATATCTAATTCGCTCTACCTCGGAATTAATATATTTTCATATATGCTTAACCGAAGGGGAATTTTTTCCCGATAATAGATTTACCTGTACCTGGGCGCAAATCGCAGGTACATTATAAATCCAGGAACGTCAGTGGAAGCTATACCATACTTTCTCGCGCTGAAGTATTCGTTGGTTTGGAGACAACATCAACCCGCCTCGACTCCGGTAGTTAAGTAGCGCTTTTGACAACACGTAGCATTTTACATAAGTCATATCACATTACCGTGATTCATATACATATATCGAGCTACAATGTCCTTTAATATCTAATTCGCTCTACCTCGGAATTAATATATTTTCATATATGCTTAACCGAAGGGGAATTTTTTTCTCGATAATAGATTTACCTGTACTTGGGCGCAAACGCAGGTACATTATAAATCCAGGAACGTCAGTGGAAGCTATACCACCCAACCACCGCGAGAGGCTTAAAGGTATATGCCGTCTCTCACCTCAAATACTTTCTCGCGCTGAAGTATTCGTTGGTTTGGAGACAACATCAACCCGCCTCGACTCCGGTAGTTAAGTAGCGCTTTGACAACACGTATCATTTTGTACATAAGTCATATCACATTACCGTGATTCATATACATATATCGAGCTGCAATGTCCTTTAATATTTAATTCGCTCTACCTCGGAATTAATATAATATATATATATATATATATATATATATATATATCTCTATATATATAATATATATATATATATATATATATATATATATATATATATATATATAATATTATGAATGGTAGTATGTCAGTAATTCTACCATTTATTGACATCAAATTAATTTTACCTTGGAGATAACTCCAAAGACAATTTAATATGTATATAATGTGTACAACATTATATATATATATATATATATATATATATATATATATATATATATATATATATATATAATATTTAAGGAACGTTCCTCTTGCTTTTGGTCCACCCGAAAATCGAATTCTGGCCCGCTGGCTGGGCCGGGGAGGGTAAGAATCATTGCATATCTATATACCTAAATCTATTTATCTAACTATCTATCTGCCTATATATATATATATATAGTATATATATATATATATATATATATATATATATATATATATATTATGAGAATGGTAGTATGTCAGTAATTCTACCATTCATTGACATCAAATTAATTTTACTTTGGAGATAACTCCAAAGACTTACTCCAAAGGATTATATATATATATATATATATATATATATATATATATATATATATATATATATATATATATATATACATATATGAGAAAGAAATGTGGCTCCGTGCACAAGAATATGATAATAAATGTTTCATGGAATTGCCTACTTGCATGATTGCCTGGCGTGGTAATTTTTCTTAGCAATAAATTTCCTTTTCAATTTTTTTTTATTCTTACTGCAAAGGATTATATGCTATTTTCTTTTCGCTTTTGCTGGGGAGAGAGGCTCAGAAAAAGGGGGCCCATTATATTTGCGAGGTTTTGCTCTGGATAAATTCGGGGGAATAAATTTGGGGAACTCCGATCATTGTCCCCCAAATGAAGCACCATTAAAGGTTACGCCTTTCTAGATCGGAGAGAGAGAGAGAGAGAGAGAGAGAGAGAGAGAGAGAGAGAGAGAGAGAGAGGGGGGGGGGGGGGGCTTTTGGAAGGGAAAATGGTTTGGTTTTTAGGGGGGACCCGTTGAGATGGGGACTAGCAGAAGTTAGGAAGGGGAAGAGATCCCTCTTATCGTACCCTATGCCAGTTTTGAGACCAGGTCCATTTACATATTCTTATACCCCGTAAGGGGGGGGGGGGGGGGGGGGGGGTTTAGTGCCGTCAGTGCACCTCATTCGGTGTAATGTATGCATTACTTAAGGTTCTTTGCAGCGTCCCTTCGGCCCCTAGCTGCAACTACTTTCATTCCTTTTATTGTACCTCCGTTCATATTCTCTTTCTTTTATCTTACTGTCCACCCTCTCCTAATAATTGTTTCATAGTGCAACTGCTTTGAGGTTTTCTTTCTGTTACACCTTTCAAACCTTCTACTGTCAATTTCCGTTTCAGCTCATGAATGGCCTTAGTTGCCCCAGTGCTTGGCATAAAATCTTTATATATAAAATATATGTACTTATACATAATAACATTTACATACGATACACAGGTGCTCAACAATCCATGTCCCTATAGTATTTCCTGTAAGGCTACAGTACATCGTTAATTGGAAATATCTTGAGAGGGGTAGTGGGTGGGGCTATGGGTGGCCAGGGGGTGAGTGGGACTCATGAGATAGGAGGGGGTAGAGATCCCTCTTCTCATACCCTGTACCCACTCTGAGACGTGGTGATTTATATGTATTTATATGTAAACAAAAATATTTAAATAAAATATACTGGTGCATAAGAATCGTTGTATCTAAAGTTATCGCTGTAAGACTACAATAGGCCACACCTAGTGGAAATAATATACGAGGTCCTTCTTATGTATACGAAAATATTTATATAAAGCATGCAGGTGCTCAAGATTCCTTATACCTATAGTCATCGGTATAAGGGTACAGTACATCATTATTTGAAAATAGTGGAAATAACAAGTTAAATGCCAAAGCAACGTCCTCTACTGCATAACTGCTTTCAATATACAAGTATTTGGTATCTAAGGGAATTGCATTGTTGTTTTATGACAGGGAAAACAAAAATGATATGATTTCTATCCTATTTGGATTTGGTTCTGTAATGTAATATTGGTTCTTGTAATGTAATATGGTGCTTTTTGCTTGAATAAATTATCTTTTTATTTCTGTTTCAGTGACTTATTCCAAAGATTTGAATTATTTCAACTCAATCAGCCTCGAAAGTTGATCACTGAATTGCAATTGATGAATATTTAACTTCGGTACTACTGTGGTATATAGTATACGAGAATCTTCATTATGTAGTTGAATCCAAAAACTTTAATTAGTTTAGTTGAAAGAAGTAGCACTGTGGAAAGATCTCCCTAATATTAATAAAAACTCTTATAAGGAATTTAAAATCATATATATTATATATATATATATATATATATATATATTATATATATAGTGTGTATATATATATATATTATATATATATATATATATATATATATATATATATATATATATATATGTATATATGCATGTACTATGTATAAATATCGAATTTTAAAAAAAAACCATCAGTATTTCATATATTCATGTATATTATATATATATGATATCTATCTATATGTATATCTATATATATGTATATATATATATATATATATAATATATGTGTGTGTGTGTGTGTGTGTGTGTGTGTGTGTGTGTGTGTGTGTAGATAGATAGATAGATAGATATATTAAGCAAATAACATTTAAATAGACTTCAATACTGACTAGTCAGCCCATGACCTAATCAATAAGTGCCTGGGGGGATGTTATTTGCACTCAGTTCCAGAGTGCATACAGAATTAAACCATTAGGTCCCAACTATTTGCGAGGAGAGTTTCATGAACGGGTCAGACACGTTAAATAGTCGTATTTTCTTTTTCTTTTTTTCTCAGAACTCATCCCAAGTCTGGGTGAAATTCGTGGTTTTCTATCGAAGATACTGGTTGGGATGTGAATGTTTCTTTATTCATTTACCAATCTAAAATAAATAGAATGTAGATCAATTTAATAGATTCCCGAATGTAATTTGACTTAAGTAAAAAACTAATGCTTTTGGTTGCATCAAAGGAAGATAAAGATAAGATATAAAATGCATTTTAACTTTTTGAGTTAGATAAATAGAGTGTGCAGAAATACAATGTACATCAATACAATTTGATTTAGTAAGTTAAAAGAAATTAATGCTTTTGGTTGTATCAAAGGACGATAAAAGATAAGTAAAAAAAACTAATTCTTTGGTTAATCTCAAAGGAAGATAAATATAAGATATAAAATGCATTTTAACTTTTTGAGTTAGATTAGTAGTGTGCAGAAATACAATGTACATCAATAATAATAGATTCCTGAATGCAATTTGACTTTGCAAGTTAAAAGAAATTAATGCTTTTGGTTGTATCAAAGAAAGATATAAAATGCAGCCGATGGAAATCAAATTAGCCGTGACGTCCCACAGCGTAGCGCAACGCCCATCAATGTTACAGCGCCGCTCAGGAGGTCCAGGCGGCTGCAGGATATGCTGCAACGCACCCATCGGCTCGAAGAAAGTGGCTTGAGACCTGGCTCAGGCAACCAATGAAAACAAAGACTCACCGCCAACAGCCAATAGGAGACAAGCATGGGGCAGACCCTCTGCCGTCAACCACAGATATAACGAGGACGGACACCGCACCAGGATCAGTCCACCCTCAGCTTCCCAGCCCGAAGATGTCTGGCAGCTCCAGACGAAAGCGCGCTTAAAGAAAGAGAGAGAGAGAGAGAGAGAGAGAGAGAGAGAGAGAGAGAGAGAAAATCGTTAATGACTTTGATGACTATGGTATCATAGTTTATCTGTAAAATTCAAATATATACACCTATTTTGACCCTGTATTTGACCATGACCTCTATAGGCGCTCTACTAGCCTGTTTAAGTAGCACGGAAAAAGCTGCTATTCGCAAAATAGAGAAGAATCTCTACAAGTGTAACGCCGCTGAAGTAGCCATTACTTTTAACAAAGTATGCTTGAGAGAGGGTCTGCTTCCTAAGTATTATTATTATTATTATATTATATTCTTATTATTATTATTATTATTATTATTATTATCAGAAGATGAACCTATTCATATAAACAAGCCTTCCTAAGGGGCCATCGACTTGAAATTCAAGCTTCCAAAGAAATGGTGTTCGTTATTTAGAAGTTAGAGGAAGTAAAGGGTAATACAGAAAGAAAAGATCTCGCTTATTAAAAAAAGAAAAATGAAATTAATAGATGAAGATATATTGAAATGCAATGAGAATAGCATTAGGGTAGCAATGCATTGCAACTTCTCTTGAACTTTTGAAGTTCTAATTACACGACATCCTCTGAAGGGAGACTGTTTCACAGTCCAGCAGTGTGAGGAACAAAGTTCCTCTGGAACTGGGAAGTTCTACAGTGAAGCACATTCTGCATATTGGTGCTGCTCATCAAATCTAGTTGCTCTGGGCATCAGTTGTGAAGGTGAAAGATCTCTGTTATAATACAGCTGATAAATGTATGATCAGGTCTGTATGATACAGCTGAAGAGAGCATGAAATACCACTGAGACTTTGTAAGTCTTGACCTATGAAATACTCTAGACTTTGTAAGTTCTTGACCAGATATTTCTTTGCCACAGTAGCATGGTCTAGCTAGCGACTGAAGACTTGTTTGTACGTTAATGAGTAGAAATTTGGAAGAAAGATCCCCT
>NC_061108.1:137733345-137734681 GCF_015104395.2 Macrobrachium nipponense
AGGTATTGTGGACTCGTGATACGCAAAGCGCGTAGGAACATAGAAGAAAAAATAGAAATTTTAATATTAAGATGGTGGCCAGAATAAAAATGTACATATGTTAAATTATTTGTAGGTTTTCTATACATACTGAATTTGCATTGGAAAGATTCTCTATGTATTAATACATCTAGGAAAGGGATGACATTGTTATTTTCAATTTCAACAGTGAATTTTATGGATGGCACTAAATTATTCAATTTAGACAGTAAATCATTTACATCGATACCACCAGGTAAGACTACTAAGATATCATCGACATATCGGTACCATTTTAAGGGGATAAGTGTGATATTCGGGAGGTGATGTCTCTCAAAAAATTCCATATATAAGTTTGAAAGGAGAGGTGAAAAGGGTTACCCATGTTCATACCAAATATTTGTTGGTAATATTCTCCATTAAAAATAAATCTGCAATCACAAATACATAACTTAATTAAGGAAATTATGTGACTAACGGACATAGGCAATTCATGCAGTACAAGTTCATTACTTAAATATTCTAGCACAGAGTCAATAGGGACTTTTGTAAACAAAGAACATACATCAAAACTGACAAAAAATATTGCTAGGGTTTAGTACAATGTTATTTAATTTTTCCACAAGATCAAGAGAATATGCTAATTAAGAATAGTCCCGTAACAAATAACAACATGCTGGGAGATGCTTAAATGCTAGAGGAGAATGCCCTGATGCATATAAATCTGTGGTAAATGCATACATAAAACGCGCCATAACACACTGTTCGACGTGGAAAGCGACGAACGAAGAAATCAACAGAGTTCAACAGCTGCTCACAAATAACGGCTACCCAGAGACAGATCAGCAAGTGTCAAAAAGAGATTAGAGGCTTTCCATAACCCGACCCCGAGGGACAACACACAAGACAAAGACAAAGAAATAGTTGATATACCATCAGATATCATACAACAAACACCACGAAGATGAAAGGAAAGCCATCCTTGGTATACTGCGAAGAGGACCACCCCCTCTAGCGCCATATAACAAAAAATAACAGCAAGAATTTACTGCAAGCCAAACCTTTATGGCCTCACTGGTAATGAAAAATAGTACGGCTCCATCGACGGAGAAAGAGGTTGAATCTGATATAGTATACCAAGTTGTCACTGTGCTGACGAGCAATGTCAGTCCCCCCGAAAATGCTATATCGGCACACAACCACTACACTCAAACATCGCATGCAGGCCCACAGAAACCAAGGCGCTATTCACCAGCACTTTGTGGATACCCACAATAAAAAAACCATCCTTACAAGAACTTCTCACAAACGCCAAAAT
>NC_061108.1:137735181-137750181 GCF_015104395.2 Macrobrachium nipponense
AGATCTTGATACTTATCCATTTTTTTCCCTCTCTTTCTCTTCAACTCTGGTGTCCCATGGTATTGCGACATCAATGAGTGATACTTTCTTCTTGACTTTGTCAATCAACGTCACGTCTGGTCTGTTTGCACGTTATCACCCTATCCGTTCTGATAACCATAGTCCCAGAGGATCTTTGCCTGATCGTTTTTCTATCACTCCTTCAGTTGGTTGCTCGTACCACTTATTACTGCAGGTAGCTGATGTTTTCTTGCACAGGCTCCAGTGGAGGGCTTTTTGCCACTGAATCATGCCTCTTTTTGTACTGGTTCTGTGCAAGTGCCAGGCATTCACTTGCTATGTGGTTTATGGTTTCATTTTTCGTATTGCAACTTCCTACATATGGGAGAGATGTTATTTCCGTCTATCATACTTTGAACATATCTGGTTCTTAGGGCCTGATCTTGTGCCGCTGTTATCATTCCTTTCAGTTTCCTTCTTTAGCTCTCCCCTCTGTAGCCATTGCCATTGTCATCGCTGGCTAGTTCTTTAGTCTGTCTCATGTATTGTCCGTGCATTGGTTTGTTGTGCCAGTCCATGTTTCTTTCTGTCTTTCTCCTGTCTCTGTATATTTTCTGGGGTCTTCGTCTACTTTTATTAGTCCTTCTTCCCATGCACTCTTTAGCCACTCGTCTTCACTGGTTTTCAGATATTGCCCCCAGTGCTTCTGTTTTCGATGTTGACGCAGTCCTCTATACTTAGTTAGTCCTCTCCCTCCTTCCTTTCGTGTTATGTATAGTCTGTCCGTATTTGCTCTTGGGTGTAGTGCTTTGTGTATTGTCATTTGTTTTCCTGGTTTTCTGATCTATGCTGCGGAGTTCTGCCTTCGTCCATTCCACTATTCCTGCGCTGTATCTGATTACTGGCACTGCCCATGTGTTTATGGCTTTTATCATATTTCCGGCGTTGAGTTTTGACTTGAGTATCGCCTTGAGTCTCTGCATATATTCTTTCCTGATCGTGTCCTTCATCTCTTGGTGTTTTATATCTCCTCCTTCCATTATTCCCAGGTATTTGTATCCTGTCTCATCTATGTTTGTTTTGATGTTGCTCCATCTGGTAGCTTTATCCCTTCAGTTCTCGTTACTTTGACTTTTTGTATGTTGACTAAGGCGCATTTTTCTATTCCAAAACTCCATCCTGATGTTCCCCAGATACAATCCTTACAGTCTGGATATAGGGTATCTATTTCCTTGATGCATTTACCATACAGCTTGATGTCGTCCATGAACATCAGATGGTTGATTTTGTTGCCTCTTTTCTTGAGTTGGTACCCGCATCCATCTTCTGTAGTACTTTTGTCATGGGAATCATTATTATTATTATTATTATTATTATTATTATTATTATTATTATCGAGACAATTTTACTTTTTTAAATATTATTATTATTATTATTATTATTATTATTATTATTATTATTATTATTATCTTATTATTATTATTATTATTATTATCGAGAATTAAAAGCCAAGTGGTGTTGAAAATATTTATGAAATAGGTTTAAAAATGACAAAGAGGAAACTATCAACTATACCTCATGTTCCCCCATCAGTAGTATTTGAAAGTCTCCTTTTAGTAATTTTTAACCCTGTATTTCAAATATTATTAACACTATATGTCTTTAGTAATAATAATAATATTAATATTATTATTATTTAATTCAGAAGAGAAACCCTATTCATTATGAAACAAGCCAACCCACCACGGCCAAGCACTGTGACCTATGAGGTCATACAACCGCAAAAAGGAAATAGAGTAAGAAGGTTTTTCAAAGTTTAAAAGAAGGGAAAACCTCAAAGCAGTTGCACTATAAAATAATAGTGTTTTTTAAGTTGGAAAGAAAGAGAATATGAACGGAGGTACAGCAAAAGGAATGAAAGGGGTTGCAGCTGCCGGTCGAAATGACGCCGCAAAGACCCTTAAGTAGTGTCTACAGTGCACCCTAGGGGCTGGCCCGAAGGATTAGATATTAAATTCCTCCGATTCCACTTTGGCAAACGCGGGGGAATCGAACTCGCGACTACCGAATCGTTAGGCGAGCAAGCAAATGAGCAAATAGCTCGCAGACCCCTTTAAAATATCCTTTGGAAACGCACAATCCTTTTTAAAAATGGAGTACGGTTAGCAAATCAAGACCGTATCGGACCTTCATTAAGAGAACCTCACGCTCGTCTCTCTCTCTCTCTCTCTGGGTCTCTTACAATGGCAACTCTGGAATCGAAAGTCAATAGCTAGATGTTGGTCTGTCTCTTGTTGATCTCTTTTTTTTTATTTTATTTATTTATTTTTTTTTTGTCTCTTTCAAAATCTCTCTCTCGTTTCTAGTTATTTTTTAACTCTCTCTCTCTCTCTCTCTCTCTCTCTCTCTCTCTCTCTCTCTCTCTCTCTCTCTCTATATATATATATATATATATATATATATATATATATATATATATATATATATATATATATATATATAGTTACAACCTCCCAGGTTTGCAGTATAGGTTCTTTTTAGGTCTTTATATTCTCAAGGATTGCAGTCAGTAAATGTACCTCAGTGACAAGGAAGGACGGAACGAAACTCAAGAAAACTTAAACAATATTTATTATAAACTAGAATAATGACTTATCAACCTTGTGAGATTTTTTAAATACACTTAATTGTACAGAACTGAATATTCAAGAGAAACAAAATACCTGGTTCTCGGGAACTCACAAGAAACCTCAAAGCTAATACACTAAGCCCTAAACAAGAGAAAACCCCAAGAGATAAAAAAAAAACACTTGATAATAACAAGGTGGATCCAAATAAGGCTAGAAACCAAAAAAAAATAATCAATAACCTAATAATAATAAGGTAGAAGGAAAGAAGTAAGAGATGATAACAAGAAAACCTAATATTCCTACCTACAACACAAAGCTAAAAACATGCGGACCTCGGTCCACTAAATACTAGCACACAAAAAAAACAAATATGACAACATATACATGTAAACTTATACATATATATATTTATAAATAAGATTAACAAAATAAACAATTTCACCTCAGTGAAGTACCAGAAGAGGAGTTAATTTCAGGGCCGTGATCAGTCCATCAAGCTGCTAACGGAAGGGCAAATACTGTACGCCAGGTACTGAAGGGCAACACATTTCCCGATACAAGAGAACGATAATACGTCTTACCTGGCGGCAGCCTCCCTACTAGCCACCTCACGAGTCGAATAGCTCTCACTCCCGTATACAGCTGGACGAGGATGACACGGCATATATTATATATATATATATACTTATATATATATATATATATATATATATATATATATATTGTTATAAATTCCTTATAACAGTTATAATATTAGGGATATCTTTCCACAGTGCTACTTCTTTTAACTAAACTTATTAAGTTTTGGATTCAAACTACATGAATGAAGATTCTCGTATACTATGTATATCACAGTAGTACCGAATTTAAATATTCATCAATTGCATTTTGTTTGTAGACAGGACACTATTAATATCTCATATACGAACTTCGGATAACGCAATGTAATTCAGTGATTTATTTTCGAAGCTGATCGAGTTGAAATAATTCAAATCTTTGGAATAAGTCACCGAAACAGAAATAAAAAGATAATTTATTCAAGCAAAAACAGAATGAAGAGTGAATGTTGATTTGAAATGCTCCAATATTACATTACAGAACCAAATCCAAATAGGATAGAAATCATATAATTTTTCTTTTCCCAGTCATGAAACAACATTGCAATTCCCTTAGATACCAAATACTTGTATATTTAAAGCAGTTATGCAATAGATGATGTTGCTTTGGCATTTAACTTATTTCCACTATTTCCAAATATTGATGTACTGTAGTCTTACACCGATGAACTATAGGTATAAGGAATCTTGAGCACTTGCATGCTTTATATAAATATTTTTGCATTATAAGAAGGACCTCGTATATTATTTCTACAAGGTGTAGCTTAATGATGACTATAGATATAAGGATTCTTATGCACCTGTATATTTTGTACAGATATTTTTGTTTACATATAAATACAAATAAAATGACCACGTCTCAAAGTGGGCACAGGGTACGAGAAGAGGGATCTCCTCCCCTCCTATCTCTTGAGTCCCACTCAGCCCCTGGACCACCCCACTACCCCACACCCCCTTACCCCTCTCAAGATATTTCCAATTAATGATGTATTGTAGCCTTACAGTAGGAAATGCTATAGAAGCATGGATTGTTGAGCACCTGCGCATCTTATGTAAATGTTTTTGTATAAGCATATAGATTTTATAAATATAGATTTTTGGGCATTATGCCAAGCACTGGGGTAACTAAGGCCATTCATGAGCTGAAACGGAAATTGACAGTAGAAGGTTTGAAAGGTGTAACAGGAAGAAAACCTCAAAGCAGTTGCACTATGAAACAATTGTTAGGAGAGGGTGGACACTAAGATAGAAGAAAGAGAATATGAACGGGGTATAAGTACATGTAAAGGAACCTGATCTCAAAACTGGCATAAGTTACGATAAGAGGAATCTCTTCCCCTTCCTATCTTCTGCTAGTCCCCATCCCAGCGGTCCCCCCTAAAAAACCAAAACCGCCTCCCCAAAAAACCCAAAGCTCTCTCTCTCTCCGATCCAGAAAAGGCGTAACCTTTAAGGCGCTTCATTTTGGGGACAAATGATCGGAGTTCCCAAATTTATTCCCCCGAGATTATCCAGAGCAAAACCTCGCAAATATAATGGGTCCCATTTTTCTGAGCCTCTCTCCCGCAAAAGCGAGAAAAAAAAAATTAGCATATCCAATCCTTTGCAGAAAAAATAAAAAAAAAAAAAAAAATTGAATGGAAAATTTATTGCCAAGAATTACCATGCAGGCAATCATGCAAGTGAGCAATGAAGCAAAAATTTTTTATTATCATATTCTGGTACACGGAGCCACATTCTTTCTCATATATTATATATATATATATATATATATATATAATATATATATATATATATTATATATATATATATATATATATATATATCTATATAGATAGATAGAATAGATAGATAGATAGCTAGAATAGATATGAATGATTCTTACCCCTCGCCAGCCAGTGGCCAAGAATTTCAATTTTCGGCTGGGGCCCAAAGAGGAAACAAAGGAACGTTCCTTAAAAACCCCCCATCGCATCTCGATTGAAGCACGCAATGAATTCTATGTAAGCACATTGTTATATTGTCGACTAATGTTGGTAGCAGCCACAATAAAAAAAAGGTATGATAGTACTGAATTCGTCCAAAAATAGGCATACACTTACAAAATGAGTTTCCTAACCAATCTTCTACAACTAATGAGCCGAAACAGAGAAATTGTTAGTATAGACAAAAAAAATTTGAATTGTCATTTTATAATGAGAATGAAAAGTTGACAGTGGAAAAGTAGCTTTAATAAGGTGACATTTGAGAGGATTTGATGCTGGATGAACAGAAAAGTAAATAAACACAATCATCTTATCTTACTAAAAGCAGAATAAGCTTAAGTGTAATAAAAGGTGCCAAATGCCACGGTGTCAGAAACTTGACAAACACCAAAGAATGGGAAGTCAAATAATAACCAATATAAAACCCAGAGAGAGAGAGGGAGAGAAATGTAGTTCAGGACTGACGCAAAACTACTGCATTATGAAAAGCATTAAGTCTTTCCTTCGAAAGCTCCTCTGACTTTCTGCCCATATGTTAGTCTGTTTATCTGGCCCATTTTGGAAAACCTCTGCATAACAACTTTGCACATCAAGAGGGTGGTGGGGTGGTATTTCAATGCAGCATCACCAAAGATTTCTGGAAGACTAAAAGATCAGTTCAAAGATGTTCAAACAAACAAACAAACAGCAAATAGCTAACAGTTTCTTGTTTAGTCTGTTTGTACTGAACAAACCTGTGAGGATGAAGAGGAGGCAGCATGTTTACTTATTCAGGAATAATTGCATCCGGCCTGTTTTCTCATCGTAATAGTACGATGTTAAGTGGGGATGAAAAGGAATGAATAAAGGGCTGTTCTGTTTGTGGAATAGTTCGCAAACAGGAGATTTGTAGATTTTGAGTTATTGCTTAGTTTGGGTTCATATATATATATATATATATATATATATAGTATATATATATATATATATATATATATATATATAGTATATTATATGTATATATATATATATATATATATATATATATATATATATATACAATACATACATACATACATACATACACACATGTACACACACTATATATATGTATACATAAATGTATAATGAACCTAGGGTATAAAACATTCTCATCGCTGTGTGTGTGTAGAGAGAGAGAGAGAGAGAGAGAGAGAGAGAGAGAGAGAGAGAGAGAGATTTTCACTCATTTTAATAACTAAATTGACATTTTAACGAAGAGAAAAAAAAAACACTCTGAAAGTAGACAGATTCGTCCACGCAACGCTCATTTAAACAACTTCTCTGTGATTTTTATGTGATAATGCGTGTAATTAAATCTGGGTCATTTCCGTTATTAAATTTCGCTTTATTGGAAACTGTTAGGTTTAATATGTTTATCATAAACGCACTGATTTTGCGGGTCTGTCTATCATTGGCCGACGATGTAACCAAAAATATGTTAATTGGAAATGATTGATCCGAATTCGGATCGGTACATTATTACCACAAAATGATTTTGTGTTGAATGAATCCTAGTTGATTTATCCAGTACTTTGGACAGACTGAGATTATTATTATTATAAATAGATGTTTGGCATTATGCCAAGCACTGGGGCAACTAAGGCCATTCAGCGCTGAAACGGAAAAAAATTGACGGTAAAAAAGGTTAGAAAGATGTAAAAAACAGGAGGAACCTCAAAGCAGTTGCAATGTGGAACCAATTTGCTGGGAAGGGGAGGGTGTACAGTAAGATGAATAAAGAAAGAATACGAACGGAGGTACAGTGAAGGGGAATGGAAAGTGGTTTGCAGCTAGCGGGCCGAAGGCACGCTGCAAGGAATAAATGCCCTACTTTGCAATGGAATGAGGTTTGCCAACTGACGGCATGGATAGACCGAGATGGTTCAGGGCAAAAAATTTTTTTTTTTTCGTATGATATGCGCCGGCTTTTCGGTCTGTCCGTCTCGCTTTTCTGTCCTCACTTTTTTTTCTGGTTTCCTCCCTCAAATCCTAAAAACTGCTGAGGCTACAAAAAGGGGGCTTTGCAAAATTGATATGTTTGATCATCCACCCTCTAAAAATCATCAAACATACCATTGCAAAGCCCTCTAACCTCTGTAGTTTAAATTTTAGTTCAGCTTAAAATTAGCCAAATAATCTTGCGTCTGGCAACGATTTAGGAGAGGCCACCAACCGGGTGGTGATTAAGTTTCATGGCAGCGGCTCATGCAGGGCATTATACCTAGATAAAACGCCGAAGATAGATTCCTTTCGGTGGCCTTAAATTTTATTTTTTTACGTTGTAGTGTCTGCATAAGGGAAAAACTCGATTGCGCCGGGAGGAAACTTGTTTTTTTCTATTGTCATTTTTGACAATTTTTCTTCTTCTTCTTCTTCAAAAAATTTAATTATTATTATTATTATTATTATTATTTTATTATTATTATTATTATTTATTATTCAGGGAAGAAGAAGGAGTTGGCAGTAAAAATTGAAATACAGAAAGACTAAATCCCACTGACTAAAATTAGGAAAATAAGATAAACGAATAAATAAAAAAAAAAAACATAAAGCCCAAAAAATGTATAGCAAATTTAAATAAAGTCTGGGCAACCACGGTTATTATAATGTCTAACAAATCCCTATTATTTTTACAATCACCGCGATCCAGTATTTCGTAGAAAAAATGAAAAGAGAACTGGTTTCTTATTATGAGGGCCTTCGAATTCACTTTCCGAGATTTCTTCTTTTTCAAGGCAAAAGGAGAGAGAGGGAGAGAGAGAGAGAGAGAGAGAGAGAGAGGAGAGAGTTTTTTTTTAGCCAATGGGGTAAAGGGTTTGGGGCTATTTTCGTCTCGTTTTTCGTTGGGGAAAACGGATAAGGCTATTACTGCCATTTTTTTTGCTTCAGCATTGGGGGTGCTTGCAAAATTGTTTTTTTAAAAAAAAAAAAATGAGAGAGGAGAGAGAGAGAGAGAGAGAGAAGAGAGATAGAGGGAGGAGAGAGAGAGAGAGAGAGACTTCATCCACAAGACGGCTGGGTTCGTAAAAATCATCCCAAAGGCACAGTACACCCACAACTCCACACGTTTACACCCAATCCTCTTTCACACTTACACACGCACAACACAAAAAACACACAATTCAAGTCGAAAAAAAAAAAAAAAAAAACTCGTGCTTTATCTCTCTCTCTCTCTCTCTTCCTCTCTCTCTCTCTCTTCTCTCTCTGATGATGATGACGAAATGTGCGAGTATAACTTTAGAGGTACTCATTTAAAATAAAGGAAATCCTTTTATCTTAGAAAAAATGAATGACACAGTGCGTGTTTTCCATCGAAAAAATTTTTCTCTCTCTCTCTCTCTCTCTCTCTCTCTCTCTCTCTCTCTTCTCACTCGTATCACCTGTGGGTGAAGGGCACTCATTATATAAAGAAAAAAAAAAAAACCCTTTATTTTCATTATTGTTAATCAGTTTTTTTATCCCCATCTTTCATAAAAAAAACTGACCTTATCTGGACCCAATTTATAGTGTAAAACTTTAAAAAAAATTAGGGCACAAAAAAAAAAAAAAAAACAGATAAACATTTTGTGGGAATGCTATTATAGATATGACCTTTTCCAAAAAGCACGGGTGAATGACTAGATTTTTTGAATAAATTTTATTAATCAGGTTTCGTTGGTCAGATGACTATATTATTCCCAGTTATCTCGAACACCCCACATTACAATATTATTATTATTATTATTTATTATTATTATTATTATTATTATTATTATTATTATTATTATTATTTATTATTTATTACTGTCATGAGGTCTTGAAATGTTGAAACAAAAAAAAAAAAACCCACATTTAGGGGTATGGGGTTAAATATTTTTGTACTTCATAACAAATAACTGTTGGGAATAGGGGTTTTCTCGATTCTTATTTATTATTATTTATTATTATTATTATTATTATTATTATTATTATTATATTATTTAAATGTTTGTGATTTTCCTTCATTCACAAACGGATTTGATTTCTCATAACATACGAATCACCAAAATTGCCACAATTCATAATGCAAAATGTGAAAGAAGAAAATGAATGAAAAAAATGATAAGAAAAAGATGATATGTAATAAAAATGTGATGATAATGATGGTGGATGATGATGATGTCAGGGGGGACACGACGCTCGCAAATGACGTTTTTGAACGGTCCACCTAAAGGGGGGACGTAAATGAAGGGTTCCAAAAAATGAGTTTCTGAAAAAAATCACCGTTTTTTTTTTTTTAAATTATTCTCTGATAAGATGGGATGTACTCAGCGATTGGAATTTGGGGTCGTTTAAAACGATATCGGATAATTACACATTTTTAAAAAAAACGTTTACAACTTTGCTAATTTATCTACGAATAGGTTTGGTCGATTTTTTCACGTACATTATTTCCTCTCTCTCTCCTCTCTCTCTCTCTCTCTCTCTCTCCTCTCTCTTTGTCTCTCTTCTCTCTCTCTCTTCGTTTGTCTATGAATAGATTGGTTCAACTTTATATGCTGTTTCTTGTACCTTTTCTCTCTCTCTCTCTCTCTCTCTCTCTCTCTCTCTCTCTCTCTTTCTAGTCATGATTTTAGCTTGGTTCAAACCTATATGTGGGCTTATTCGTTTTTTATCTCTCTCTCTCTCTCTCTCTCACTCTCGCTCTCTCTCTCTCTCAATTCTCTTCTATGATAGCTTGGTTCACCTTTATCGTCTCTCTCTCTCCTCTCTCTCTCTCTCTCCTCCTCTCTCTCTCTCTCGTTCTCTCTCCTAAAATCTCAAATCCAATAATAAAAATCCAACAATAAAGAAAGAAACCAATAAAAGGAGAGTTTTAAATAAAGAATATCAGGTAAAAAAAGAAATAAGCAAAAAAAGCCATATCAAAACGAGATATGCAGAGATGTCAGCCAAAAAATTTCAAAGCATCAGCTCCAAAAAAAATTCTACTCAAAAAAGAGATAATTAACTGTGTTTATTATGCAAGAGATATTTGCAGAAAAACGAGGAAAAGCAAAAAAAAAATTGCAGATCAGGGGACACAAAAAAATGAATAAAAATTATGATGAGGGGCAAGATCAAATATTATGGAAAAAAAAAAGTTGGGATTTTTTAATGTCGAATTTCTGGAAATGAAAAAAAAAAAAAGAACAACATACCAGAACAGGAAAGCGACATGGGAAAAAAAAAATCCTTATTTTACTACCAATATTAAATGAAGGAGAAAAAAACACGCAAACCATCAATAGTGATGAATGCGCAGGGTCTAGTTACGAGTAACAACAAAAAAAAAAGAAAAAAAAAAAAAAATAGGAAGTAACTTAGAAGAACAAAAAAAACTAAGCCCAATTGAAAAAGAAAAATAGATATAAATGAATATAAGTGAAACCTGGTATTCCCAAGAGACTGGGAAATGATGATCAAAATAAAAAAAAAAGGGGTTCCAAAAACTTTTATAAGATCAGATAAAAAAAAAAAAAAGAAAAAAATAGGAATCAAGGGGGAACCGCAATATATGGGACAAGGGGGACAAAAACAAGGAAAAAATAATATGAAAATATAGTAAAAACTCAGGGGGGAATGTGGACTAAAATTTTAGCGGTAGAATTTGAATCTGAAAAATTAATGAACATAGTAATATATAGAACTCCTAATACTAAAGAGTTTTGACTTAATAATAGAAAAATTGGATGATATATATAGAAATCACAAGGACTGGACTATTCTCCTATCTGGAGACTTCAACTTTTCTTTCGTAGACTGGAAAGAACGAATAGGAGATTGTGGTTGTACTTATTACATATAAAAAAGAGAGTAATAGTAGTGCAGAAGATAAGAGGCAATTCGAAAAGCTATTAGATATGCTACTAGAATACACATTCAACAAATAAATCACCTGCCACAAGAAAGGAAAATACTTTAGACCTAGTATTTGTGAACGAGATGAATTATGTTAAAGAAATAATAGTTTTATAATGCGAGTATTTCAGACCATAATGTCATAGAATTAACAGTCCATTCCAAAGCAAGTGAAAACAGAGATAAGCAAGAAATGAAAAAGTGGGAAGATATGGAAAATAACAACTTCTACATGTAAAAATATAAAAATGGTCAGAAATAAATGAAGAATTAAACAAAGATTGGGATAACATTTTCGTAAGTGATGACATAAGGGTAAATACGGAGATATTATATAAAATATTAGAGAAAATAGTGGTATATATATACCGAAGAAGAAAAGTAAACATCATTCATGCATACCAAGAGACAGAAGGATCTTGTTCCAGAAAATCAGAAAAGTGGAAAAAAGGTCTTGCAAAAGAAAAAGAAAAAATTCATGGAAAGTTATAGAACTATACAGTAAAAGATAGAAAATGCAGAACAAAAGATTATACAATCAAAAAGAAATGAAAAACGGGACTTGGAAGAAAAACCCTAATAAATATCAAGCAAAACCCCAAACTATTATACTCATACGCGAAAAAGATGAATAAAAGAAGAATAGAAATTGGCCCTCTAAGAATTGAAGGGAGATTAACGAATGAAAAAAAGGAAATTTGCAACATATTGGCAGAACGATATAAGAGAGAATTCACCCCTAGAATAGATAATGAAGATAATGATATAGAAGTAAGGAACGAAAATAGTGAATATTTAGCTGACATGGATATTAATGAAGCTGATATTGTGCAGGCTATTAATGAAATTAAAAATGGGAGCTGCAGCAGGGCCTGATGGAATTTCTTGCTATTTTGTTAAAGAAAGTAGTTCATTCTATCGCAAAGCCACTTGCAATATTATTAAGACAAAGTGTAGATACAGGCAAGATTTATGATGAGCACAAATTAGCATATATTACCCCTACTTTCAAAAGTGGATCAGACTAGAGGCAAGTAATTATAGGCCTGTGAGTCTAACATCACATATTATGAAAGTGTATGAAAGGGTAATGAAGAAAATATTATGAAACATTTAATAAAAAATTTGTTTATATAGACCAACATGGTTTCGTACCCGGAAAAGTACACAAACCCAATTGTTAGTCCACCGTGAGAACATATTCAAAAATATGCAAAAGCGGAAATGAAACAGATGTGGTTTATCTAGACTTTGCAAAAGCTTTTGACAAAGTAGACCATAATATATTAGCGAAGAAAATTAGAAAACACAAAATCGTGGATAAAGTAGGAAGATGGTTAAAGATTTTTACAAAACAGAAAACAGATAGTTATTGCAAACAATGAGAAATCGGATGAAGCCAAGGTAATATCCGGTGTGCCACAAGATACGGTGTTATGCTGCAATACTGTTTGTTATTATGATTGAAGACATAGACAGTAATGTTAATGGATTCGGTTAGTGAGTAGTTTCGCTGATGACACAAGAATAAGTAGAGAAATTACTTGTGATGAAGATAGGAACGCGTCTACAAAGAGACCTTAACAAAGTAATATGATTGGGCAGGAAGGTAAATAGGATGGTATTTAACTCTGATAAATTTGAATCAATAAATTATGGAGACAGAGAAGGAAGCTATATGCATATAGGGACCTAATAATGAGACAATCACAACTAAGGAAGCAGTTAAAGACCCTTGGTGTGATGATTGAATATGGAACATTGTTATGCAATGATCAAATAGCAATTCTGTTGGCAAAATGTAAAGCAACATGGGAATGTTGTTACGGCACTTCAAAACAAGAAAAGCTGAACACATGATTATGCTTTATAAAACATATGTTCGTAGTCCACTTGAATATTGCAATATGATATGGTACCCACACTATCAAAAGGATATTGCACAATAGAGAGTGTACAAAGGTCCTTTACAGCTAGAATAGAAGAAGTTAAGGACCTTGACTACTGGGAAAGACTACAATCCTTAAAATTATATAGTCTAGAAAGGAGAAAAGAGAACGCTAACATGATAATTGCAGGCATGGAAACCGATAGAAGGAATAGCAGGAAACATCATGAACTAAAAATATCAGAAAGAGCAAGCAAGAGGTAGATTAATAGTGCCCCTCAAAACTATACCAGGGAAAAATAAGGAAAGCACACAGGCATTAATCCACTACGCACCAGCATCGATAATGCAGCGTCTATTCAATGCGTTGCCAGCCTGCTCATCTGAGGAATATATCAGGAGTGAGCGTAGAGTGTTTAAGAATAAGCTCGACAAATATCTAAACTGCATCCCAGACCATCCAAGATTGGAAGATGCAAATTATACCGGAAGATGTACTAGCACTCTGGTAGACATTAGAGTGCCTCACACTGAGGGCCTGGGCAACCCGAACGAACTGTAAGGTCGGTAAGGTAAGGTCTCTCTCTCTCTCTCTCTCTCTCTCTCTCTCTCTCTATGATACATTAGTTCAACCTATATGTGCTATTTCGTTTATCTTACCTCTCTCTCTCTCACACACACACACACACACACTTTCCACAGGTAATTTGTGCATCTATATCCATACTGTCATCCAATTTAAGATTCAATTTGCTCGCTATTTTATATATATATAATATAGATATATATGGGGAGTATATATATATATATACTATATATATATATATATGGACATTATGGTTTTATTGGTTTTTACCATTATCCGTGACAGTAACAGTTAATTTTCCCTAGGGTACCATTCTTATCTGAAAGATATATATATATATCATATATATATATATATATATATATATATATATATATATATATATATATATAGTATATATATATATAGTATGAGTTGTTTTTTAAAACAACAAACATAACTTGAGTAAACATAAGCACAATCAAGTGTTAACTTCACAATGATAAACTACTTGAAGACATAAAGTATCTAGATACGTTAAAGTAGATATTAACTTACCTTTTTACCTTTAGTCTTCTTAATACGGATGAGTTTAATTCACACTACCATGAAAAATATCAAAGGTAATACGAAAGTCGAAAGTAAATTTCAAATTCAGAAAACTTCCAAATTTTTTTTGTGGTCTTTTCTCACTTCGGTGAACCAGGAATTTTAGTTAATGATATTCAGAGGAATCCTTTTGGCTGAACGTTCATCAAGTTGGCACAATTCCTCTTTCATTCCCATTCCTGAAATTATTTCGGGCATAATTTTTAGGGGAATTCCTTTTTTTTTTTTTTTAATGGAATGACTTACTTCCACGGCTACGTACGAGGAAAAGATGAAATGGTTTCAGAAGTTGCTGAAATCGATTCGTATATTATAACATTTCTGACATAATCGATCAAGCCAAGTTTATCAAATAAAGCTATCATGCCGTGTGAGCCGTGACTCATGAAAACTCTCAGCCTGTCCTGTAGCGTTCCCAGAAGATCGTGGGCTAACTTTAACGTTAAATTAGAATAAAAATGATTGAAGCTAGAGGGCTGCAATTTGGTATGTTAGATGAGTGGACGGTGGATGATCAACGTACCAATTTGCAGCCCATCTAGCCACATTAGTTTTTAATATCTTAGGGCATATTGTGAAAGTTAGATTGTCAAGGCAAACACTGGGGCGCTCTCGGCCATACAAGACATTAGACAGTGAAAAGAACGAGTTAGAGCGGTTGGACAGCGAGATAGAGAGAGCCAGAAAATAAAGGAGATGAAGTACAAACACTATCTAGTAATGCTTAACAGTGCACCATATTGCGGTGCAATGACGGCACTACCTCCTTACGGTGGTGATGCTGACATAATGAATGACAGCTTAGTCGTATACCAAAAAAAAAAAA
>NC_061108.1:137759935-137767435 GCF_015104395.2 Macrobrachium nipponense
AAAATTCAGAAAACTTCCAATTTTTTTTTTTTTTGTGTCTTTTCCTCACTTCGTTTGAACCAGGAATTTTAGTTAATGATATTCAGAGGAATCCTTTTGGCTGAACGTTCATCAAGTGACAATTCTTCTTTCATTCCCATTCCTGGAATTATTCCGGGCATAATTTCATGGAATTCTTTTTTCTTTTTCTTTTATTTTAATAGAATAAATTACTTTTATGGCCACGTACGAGGGAATGATGAAATGGTTTCAGAAGCTGCTGAAATCGATTCGTATATTATAACATTTCTGACCTAATCTATATAGGTTAAGTTTAGCAAATAAAGCTATCATGCCGTGTGAGCGTGGCTCATGAAACTCTCAGCCTGTCCTGTAGCGTTGCCAGAGATCATGGCTAAACTTTAACTTTAAATAGAATAATAATGACTGAGGTTAGAGGGCTGCAATTTGGGTTGTTAGATGATTGGAGGAGGGTGGATGATCAACGTACCCATTTGCAGCCCTCTAGCCACAGTAATTTTTAGATCTGATGGTGGATTGTGAAAGTGAGAATGTCAAGGGAAAACACTGGGGCGCTTTCGGCCATACAAGACATTAGACAGTGAAAAGAGGGAGTTAGAGAGGTTGAACAGCAAGACTAAAGAGAGAAAGCAGGTATTGAAGTAAAAACCCAAAAGTAGATTCAGCAAAGGGCCAAAGGGACGATGCAAATACCATCTAGTAATGCTACAGTGCACCATATGAGGGTTGTAATGACAGCAATACCTCCTCACGGTGATGCTGACATAATGAATGACAGCTTAGTCGTAGACAGAAAAAAAAATCACAATAAATTGATTTTTCATTCCTTTTGTCTGCTGCTACATCAATCATACTCTTATTGTGAATTAACTCTTAAATGCAATGTAAATTTATTTCATAATGGATGATTATTGTATTATCATAAAGGAGATACTGAAAGTCTGTTTGCAATGGGGTGTTATATATTTTTATATTAAGAGAATATTTTCATGAGGTGTTGTTAATAGTCCTTTTGACAATGGAACAGAAATTGTAGTTATAGTCATTTTGACAATGAAACTAAAATTAGTCTGTGTACAAAACATAGCGCGCATTTGCAGTCCAAACAATAATACCAGCATTTAAAATAAGCAGCGCTATTTACGTAACCAAACATAAAGCCTAATTCTCTTCCGACACTAAGTCCTATTATTATCCAAGTTGCAATATAACAATCCCTGCATTACCTAAAGCAAAACCGTTTCGACTTTGGGCTTTTGTTGCGTGGCATCGCAAATCATAGCAAGGCCGCCGCTGTAATGATGCAAGTTCTGCCCTTGAATTGCTCTGCAACTACAGAGCACGGCCACTGAATTGCATTTTGAAAGTGTGCGTTCGTTTCGAAGGACCGTATAGCTGTCTTCGTATATCGCCCTTTCTCGTGTTTGTGTGTTTGGATTACCATCGCTTTGGCGTCGGGATGGAAGGGTTGTGTCTCCTGGGCACGAGAGTGAGCTATTCAGTTAACAGGGTATCAGGGTATCTTTTACAGAGAAAGTGTGTCAAGTGCCCCTATCGACCAGAGAATCTTAAGAAAGTGGCTTTTAGCAATTCTCAAGGACCTTTGAGAGTGACGTTGATTATATCCTTTGCTGACATTCTGCCTTTTTTTGTTGTTGTTGTTAATTAGAGACAGCTATCAACATGCACTGTGTGCCTGAAAGGTCATGTCAGTAATGATTTTTATTTTTTATTATTATTAAAAGGAAGTAGATTAACCACCCTAATGAGTCAGGCTTGACTCTCACAGGGCTGGCCCGAGAAATTTCGGAAGAAAAATTTTTTTTAAATAAATATATATAAAAACTTTTATATATATATATATATATATATATATATATATATATATATATATATAAGCGAATACCACAGGAAAATAATAGTCAGAAATCCAAGCGCTTTCGTCTTTACTCAGACATCGTCAAGGAGTTACTAAAGTACAATTGGAGATAAAGGTCTCAGGTACAAAACAAGATCAAGAGTACCAGATGGTTAATTGTCAAAAGGGTAAAAATTAAAAGAGATAATCCAGGATTATCGTATATCACACGGTCACAAAACTTAACCGAAACTACCAAAGTATCTTTACAGTCCAAAACATGTAAAACTGAATATATTAATTTTGTTACTTATATTTATCTACAACTTTTTTCATAATGAAAGCATCAAGTTTAAATAAACCAAGACTTAAATTTAGAATATTTCTATTATTTGACTTGATGAAACAAGATTCAATGATATTCCTTTTAACTGTGTCATTACATGGGATTAAGGCTCTGCTTGACTCCAGTTAATAGGATGTCTAAATCTCTCTATGTACGAATAATGCATTCGATATTTGCCCAGTTCTCACAGAACATATGAGAGATTTAGACCATCCAATTAACTGGAGTCAAGCGAGAGCCTTAATCCCATGTAATGACACAGTTAAAAGGAAATATCATTGAATCTTGTTTCATCAAGTCAAATAATAGAAATAGATTCTAAACTTTAAGTCTTGGTTTATTTAAACTTGATGCTTTCATTATGAAAAAAGTTGTAGATAAATATAAGCAACAAAATTAATATATTCAGTTTTTACATGTTTTGGACTGTAAAGATACTTTGTAGTTTCGGTTAAGATTGTGACCGTGATATACGATAATCCTGGATTATCTCTTTAATTTTACCCTTTTGACAATTAACCATCTGGTATTCTTGATCTCGTTTTGTACCTGAGACCTTTATCTCCAATTGTACTTTAGTAACTCCTTGACGATGTCTGAGTAAAGACAAAAGCGCTTGGATTTCTGACTATTATTTTACCTGTGGTATTCGCTTATTTATGAAGTCACGTGCATCTACAGTGATTTTTTAAGCATATATATACATATATATATATATATATATATATATATATATATATATATATTATATATATATCATATATATATATATAGACAATATATACATATATAGTATACATATATACAAACATGCATACACTATATATAAATTCAGTACTGATTTATACAGAAGGAATTCCCCTTCTCGCAAACCATCGAAAAAATAAGACAATTTCTGGACAGAATTGACATTACTGGTTTAGTGTGATTGTATTATCAAAATTATGTAGGTCCGTAGTAAATAAATAATTGTGATAGTATGTTCTGGCGCAACGGAATGACATTGGATATGTAACACGCACACACACAAACAAACAAACAAAGAGAGAGAGAGAGAGACGAGAGAGATGAGAGAGAGCAGAGAAGAAAAGGGATTGTAATTAGCGTCAAGTAAACGGTGTTGGCCAGACTTATGGTGCTGACCCCCTTTAGCATCAGGAAAAACCGGACTCCATTTTTCAGGAAACTGGAACTTTTTATTTTTCTATTTTTAGCTGCTTATTAGGGCCCTGTTACCGAGATATTGTTGGGAGGAAACTGGAAAAATAAATTAGTAGTAGTGAATGAGTATACAGAATGCAATATTTTCTCCCAAACCAAAAAAAAAAAAAAAAAAAAAAAAACCCCCCCCAAAAAAAGGTCCGATAAGGACGTGGCTGAATATTTTTGAAGAAATCGTCGAACATTTCATAGTCCCTTTTGTACCTTTTTATTATTATTATGATTATTATTATTCTTATTATTATTATTATTACTTATTATTATTATTATTAACAGAATATGATTTTGTGTTATTAATTTTTCATTGATAATTTGAAGTCTTATCTACAAATTCATCACATCTTATGTCGAAGTTAAAAGTTGAATTTAATCAAATTACATACGAGCGTACATAGATTCACACACAGGTTCTCTCTCTCTCTCTCTCTTAGTTCCTTGTTGGAGGAGTCATCACATTCTCGCCTACCGAGTCGGTAGTCCCGAGTTCGATTACCCGCTCTGCCAACGTGGAATCAGAGGAATTGTTTCTGCTGCTTAGAAATTAATTTCTCGATATGATGTGGCTCGGATCCCACAATAAGCTGTAGGTCCCGTTGCTAGGTAACCAGTTGGTTTTTCGCCACGTAATAATATCTAGTAATCCTTCGGGCCAGCCCTGGGAGAGCTGGTAATCAGCTTCTCAGTGGTCTGGTTAAACTAAGATATACTTAACCTCTCTCTCTCTCTCTCTCTCTCTCTCTCTCTCTCTCTCTCTCTCAGAAACAACATTCGAATGTTTTGCCTTAACGAGAATGGACCTTAACTCCACAACTATTTAAAAAATAGCCTTAAAGATGGCGGGACTAGCAAACAGAGGCTGTTTGAACGACCCCAAGTAAACAAAGAGCTAACAGACTTACGACGCGGATAAGATAATATAGCTATATAATATATATATATATATATATATATATATACATATATATATATATATATATAGATAGATAGATAAACGCATCAGCCCTGTAACGTTTATTCTCCTAAAATGTTTTGGGTGATTTCCGACGTTTGGTACAATACGTTTCAGATGTGCAAGGAAAACACAAGGAAAGACGAGGCATGTTGGTAAGCCAGGTCAAGGAACACACACAAACACACGCACAAACTATATATATATATATATATATATATATATATATATATATATATATATATATATATATATATATATATATACACATAACTATTAACCAAGTACAGAGAGAAAAACAAGGTGGAGAAAAAGGTGGTAGCCCAAGCTAAAGCAAAGTCGTATGATGATGTGTATAATGAGCTGGGGGACAAAGGAAGGATTAAAGAAGATGATCAAGCTATCAAAAAGGCTAGAAATAAGAGCACCAAAGATACACATATCAAACAAATAAAGGATCAAGAGGGTGTAGTGCTTAGAAAGGAGGAAGACATTGTGAAGAGATGGAAAGAATATTTCGAACAGTTGTTAAATGAAGAAAATAATAGACTAATAAGAGAGGATGGGCAAGTGAACATTGGCAAGGTAATGAGGTTTTTAGGCAAGAGGTACTAAATGCACTGAAGAAGATGAAGAATGGGAAGGCAACCGGACCAGACATGATCCGGTGGAGGCATGGAAAGCATTAGGAGATGAAGGAGTGGATATACTGTACGATCTTATGATAAAGATCCTGAACAGGAAAAGATACAAATGAGTGGCGTGGGAGTATATTGATCCCAATTTTTAAAGGGAAAGGCGATGTCCAAGAGTGTGGTAATTTTACGGGCATTAAATTGATGTCCCACACTTTGAAGATACTGGAAAGGATGATAGATGCTAGACTGAGAGAAGATGGGATTTATGAAGGGAAGGGGAACAACAGATGGTATATTTGTCTGAGGCAAATAATGGAGAAATTCGGGGAAAGAGGCAAAGGGGACCTACATATGGTATTCATTGACCTTGAAAAGGCTTATGACCGTCAGTCCCGAGACAAGAGGTATGGAGGAGCCTGGAGGGAGAAGATGGGTGCCAGAGAAGTATGTGCGATTGATACAAGAGATGTACCGGAATGTATTTACCAGAGTGAGGAGCAGTGTTTGGGGAGACAGAAGGTTTTGAGGTGAGAGTAGGATTACACCAGGGGTCGGCTCTGAGCCCATTTATCTTTAACATAGTGATGGATGTTATAATAGAGGAAGTAAGGGAGACAGTACCATGGAACATATTGTATGCGGATGATATTGTTCTGTGTGCAGAGAGCAGGGAAGATCTGGAAGTGAAATTGGAAAGATGGAGACAAGTACTGGAGGACAGAGGAATGAGAATAAGTAGATCCAAGACAGAATATATGTGTACCACCACTGAGGGGGATGATAGAGAAAGTATTCAGCTGGTGGAGAGCAAATAAGGAGAGTTGATAAGTTTAAGTATTTGGGATCTTTTGTTAACGCTGGAGGAAAGTATGGAAGAAGAAGTAAAACTCGGGTACAGGCAGGCTGGAACAACTGGAGAGCGGCCTCGGGAGTTCTTTGTGACAAAAGAGTGCCGCTTAGGTTAAAAGGAAAATTTCACAAGACGGTGGTAAGAACAGCAATGCTGTATGGTACGGAAACAGCAAGCATGAGAAAAGCAGAGCAGAAGAAGATGGATGTGGCAGAAATGAGAATGCTTAGGTGGATGTCTGGGGTAACAAGAGTGGATAGGATCAGAAATGACTACATAGGGGGTCAACTAAGGTGGTGGAAGTATCAAAGAAAGTGCAGGAGGGGAGGCTGAGATGGTATGGGACACCTGTTGAGGGAGAGATGAGGACCACACTGGGAGGACATACTATGGGGGTGGAGGTGCAAGGAAGAAGAAAAAGAGGGGGACCAAGAAAGAGATGGAAGGACTGTGTGAGAGGAGACTTACATGAGAAGGGAATTGATGAGGCAGAAGCACAAGATAGAAATAGATGGAAACGGGCTTCATCCGAAACGGTTGGGCGACCCCCATATAAAAATGGGAACAAGCTGGGAAGAAGAAGAAGAAGAAGAATATATATATATTATATATATATATATATATATATTATATATATATATATGTAACTATTAACCTAGTACAATATATATATATTAAAAGAAGAAATTAATGTGTTAGTGAATCGTACGTGGGTATCAGCTTTTTGGCTTGGAGACAACTGAGCACCTAGAGATAGCCTTCTTGGAAACAAAGGAATTTTGCTGAGTGTGCGTTGTGCGGCCGATGGCTGTCAAACAGTTGCCGTGGGGGATCTTAGGGTGTGGCGGATGTATACATCCAGTTTGTGAGTGCATGATCAGCCTCCAAACCGCTCGAGACACTTAAGGGAAAGTATACATTCTTTTGAGATAAGGAGGAAGACGGTTCAGAGGATATCAGGTGCTGGTGCAGACCCATCAAAAAGGTGGTCCCATTTCATTATTTTTACAAACGGGATTCTCTAAGTTTGACTATCGAAATGTAGTAGTTGACAATTTTGAGATTTTGGGGAGGGGTGATTACTTAGACTAATTTCAGGGAGAATAGAATGACAATTTATAGTTCTTTGTGGGTCAGACTCAGTTCTTAAATATGACCCCTTTTTTAATCATTTTGTGCTATTTTATGGTTCATCTGGTATGGAAAATAAAATAGCATATTTTTGTATTTATGTGAACTCAGTAGCCTAGTTTGAAAATGCTTGCAGAGAGAGGCCGGCCCGTTACTAAAAGGTAAGAGTTGCCACTTATATTTTTGAAAGGGGGGGTTTAATAGATTTTGGTGGAACAGCTGTAGGTACGCTAACGAAGAGATGGTGGCTAGTTAGACATATATTTTTTGTAGGTAGGGAAAAGGGGGTTATAAATATGTCACAGGCAACTCAGGGTTTTTTTCTTTGCTGATCAAGAGTTTCGTGAGGCAGTTGCTCTCTCTCTCTCGCACCTCAGTTTTAGCCGGTTAGGGATTAGTGAAAACTAGTGTTCCTGAAGTTATGGGGAAAAGGGAAAAGTTTAATTTTTGGACATATTAAAGTTTTAGTGGGTGGTGTGGTGAATA
>NC_061108.1:137774935-137782435 GCF_015104395.2 Macrobrachium nipponense
CAAACCGACAGTGATCAAAGGGAGACATTTTGAGTGATCCAAGGATCACGAGTGATTCAAGGGGGACTTTTCATTAATCCAAGGATCACGAGTTATCCAAGGGGACATTTTGAGTGATCCATGTGGACATTTTGAATGATCCAAGTATTTTTTTACAGAAAACTAAAACGGCACCGAAGAATAATATTCAAACACCAATATACATACATAAGTATAAATACAACGTAATTCTAACTTAGGGACCCGTTAGTCCTCAGCTCAGAATCTTAATAAGTAAAGATTATTATCTTTGAAACGCTAAAGGCTAGACAGAATAAATCATTGAAACAAAAGGCTAGATAGTATAAAAACATTCCTTCAAAGAAGACTTAAAAATACGATAAAGAAAAATAATTAAATAAAAAGAAACTCCTTTTAAATAAATCTCACAACAGATACAAAACATAACAACACATAAGTTTCAAATTCTCGCGCAAATTAGGTTTTTTTTTAACTGAAATATTCAGTACATCGAGAGAGAGAGAGAGAGAGAGAGCGATAAGAGAGTAGAGAGAGAGGACAGAGAGAGAGAGAGAGAGATGTAAGTTTGTTTGAGAGACTGGTTCCCAAAAGGAAATTTTATTTTTTGGAACAAACTGAAACGCGAAATCATTACGATTTGGACCACTATAGCGAGAAAGAGAGAGAGAGAGAGAGAGAGAGAGAGAGAGAGAGAGAGAGAGAGAGAGAGAGAGGGCAAGTGTGTTTGAGTGAACTGGTTATCATAATGGAAATTTTTATTTTTTGGAAAAACTGAAAATACGAAATCATTACCATTTGGACCGCTATGAGAGAGAGAGAGAGAGAGAGAGAGAGAGAGAGAGAGAGAGAGAGAGAGAGAGAACTCTAACAGGCGTCATAGCAACGAGACAAAATTGCACCGTCTAGTCTGAGCGTCGTTCCAGAATAACCGGCAACAAAACAAATGACGCTCGTGATTCCCAAGACGAGGTGCGTCGGAATGAATGACGCAAGACGCAAGATATGCGTCACGGACGCAACAACGAATTTCCTTCCCCTTCAAAGCCCAAGCGACTGAGAATGTACGTTGCGAATCAGTGACCTGGGAGATGAGTCAGATGCTCCTTAGCGAACTTTGAGCAAGAATCTGCGAAGAATGTTTTGCTCGCCCGCACGCGCGCGCAACTCGGCAATTATTGGGACGGAAGGACTGAGGATTGATTCTCACTCATTCTATGAATAATAAAATCTATGAGGCATGTCGCCTATAAAGAATTTTCGGGGTTACGTAGTTATTTCTATGGTTAGCTGGTAAGAATGGCAAAATTCATTGCTTCGATAGTCTGTCAAACTTGGTATCCTGCAATGCGATAGTCGGACAATGTTTGTAATGAATTTTACTATACTCTGTTTTTTCCATCTGTCCATCCACCTGTGGTGTTTCGCATGGTAACACTGTCGTCCAGGATTTAAATAATATCCTATTTCGAATATTAACGGTATAATTCGTATACAGTAATTATTAAAAACACTTTCCAGTTGCAAATCTACACCAGATATCCTTTTATTTACCTAAACTTACACATAGCGTAACTATTTAAAACCCGGGACGCAGTATTACCCAGCGAAAATACCACAGGCGGATGGACAGATGGGAAAAAAAACCAGAGTATAGTTATTTGAACTATCATGAATTACTTGTTATTTAACTGCAATGAATTTATTTAACTGTAATGAATGTTGACATTTATTCAACTGTAATGAATTTTACCAATTATTTAACTGTCATGAATTTTACCAGTGATTTAACTGCAATAGATCTTAATAGTTATTTGACTGTAAAATGAATTTTACCAGTTATTTAACTGTAATTAATTTTACAGTTATTTTGACCGGATGAATTAATTTTAACAAAGTTTTAACGTATGAATTTTACCAGTTGGTTTAACTGTAATGAATTTACCAGTTATTTAACTGTAATAAATTTTACCAGTTTTATTTAAACTGCAATAAATTTTACCAGTTATTTAACTATAATGAATTTTACCAGTTATTTAACTATAATAAATTTTACCAGTTATTTAATGTATAAATTTTACCAGTTATTTTAAATGTTATGAATTTTACCAGTTATTTAACTGTATGAATTTACCAGTTATTGAAACTGCATTGAATTTTGCCAGTTATTTAACTGTAATGCTATTTACCAGTTATTTAACATTAATGAATTTTACCAGTTATTTAAGTGTAATAAAATTTTAACAGTTATTTAAACTGTAAATGAATTTTACCAGTTATTTACCTGTAATGAATTTTACCAGTTATTTAAATGTAATGCATTTTTTTACCATTTATTTAAATGTAATGAATTTTTTTTTTCCCACCAGTTATTTAACTGTAATGAATTTACCAGTTATTTAAATGTAAGAAAAAGAAAATTACCAGTTATTTAAACTGTAATGAATTTTTACCAGTTATTTAAACTGTAATGAATTTTACCAGTTATTTAAATGTAATGAATTTTACTAGTTTATTAAATAAATGTAATGAATTTTACCAGTTATTTAACTGTAATGAAGTTTACCCAGTTATTTAAATGTAATGAATTTTACCAGTTATTAACTGTAATGAATTTTACCAGTTATTTAAACTGTAATGAATTTTACCATTTATTTAAACTGTAGTTAATTTTACCAGTTATATAACTGCAATAAATTTTACCAGTTATTTAACTATAATGAATTTACCAGTTATTTAACTATAATAAATTTTACCAGTTATTTAAATGTAATGAATTTTACCAGTTATTTTAATGTAATGAATTTTACCAGTCATTTAACTGTAATGATTTTTACCAGTTATTTAACTGTAATGACTTTATTATTATTTATCTGTAATGAATTTTATCAGTTATTTAACTGTAATGAATTTTACCAGTTATTCAACTGTAATGAATTTTACCAGTTATTGAACTGCATTGAATTTTGCCTGTTATTCAACTGCAATGAATTTTAACAGTTATTTAACTGTAATGAATTTCAAGTTATTTAACTGTAGTGAACCTTTAACAGTTATTTAACTGTAATGAATTTTACGTTATTTAAATGTAATGAATTTTACCAGTTATTTAAATGTAATGAATTTTACCTGTTATTTAACTGTAATGAATTTTACCAGTTATTTAAATGTAATGAATTTTACCTGTTATTTAAATGTAATGGATTTTACCTGTTATTTAACTGTAATGAAATTTACCAGTTATTTAAACGTAATGAATTTTACCAGTTATTTAAATGTAATGAATTTTACCAGTTATTTAAACAATGAATTTTACCAGTTATTTAACTGTAATGAATTTTACCAGTTATTTAACATAATGAATTTTACCAGTTATTTAACTGTAATGAATTTTACCAGTTATTTAACTGTAATGAATTTTACCAGTTATTTAACTGTAATGAATTTTACCAGTTATTTAACTGTAATGAATTTTACCAGTTATTTAACTGTAATGAATTTTACCAGTTATTTAACTGTAATGAATTTTACCAGTTATTTAAATGTAATGATTTTTACCAGTTATGTAACTGTAATGAATTTATTAGTTATTTATCTGTAATGAATTTACCAGTTATTATTAACTGTAATGAATTTTACCAGTTATTTAACTCTAATGAATTTTACCATTTATTTAACTGTAATGAATTTCACCTGTTGTTTAACTGTAATGAGTTTTAGCAGTTATTTAACTGAAAAGAATTTTACCAGTTATGTAACTGTAATGCATTTTACCAGTTATTTAACTGAATGAATTTCACCTGTTGTTTAACTGTAATGAATTTTACCAGTTATTTAACTGTAATGAATTTCACCTGTTGTTTAACTGTAATGAATTTACCATTTATTTAACTGTAATGCATTTTACTAGTTATCTAACTGTACTGAATTTTACAATTTATTTAACTGTAATGAATTTTACTAGTTATTTAACTGTAATGAACTTTACTAGTTATTTAACTGTAATGAATTTTATCACTTATTTAACTGTAATGAATTTTGACATTTATTCAACTGTAATGAATTTTGTTACAGTTATTTAATGCTTTGTATACTTGTATGAATGTTGACATTTTATTCAGCTGTAATGAATTTTACCAGTTATTTAACGTAATGAATGTTGAACATTTATTCAACAGTAATGAATTTTACCACTTATTTAACTGGTTTCGTCAGTCAAAATTGCCTTCGCATTCTCTTACATGATTTTGACTCCAAGATATGACCTTTGGACTTTATGGTTAACAAAAGGAGTTAAAATATTACTAGATATCACTTATGACTTATAAAACAGGTCCAATCTTAAAGCAAGTGTCAACATTAGGATTAGGAAACCAGTTATCGAAGTATATGAATATGAAATTTCTCATGTAATGAAACAGTATACAACAAAATGCTTATTTACATTAAATATTAATAATAGCAAAACAAAGCATCAAACTCTGGTAATATTAATCACTTCATTAAATAAGTTAGAATATCTCATATAATAACATGGTATAAGACAACGTGTCTATTTGCATTCAATAAGAAACCCCATTGTGAAATTAGCGAGAGTTAACGAAAAGTAATTATTTCTCTACTAAATATTGCACTTCAGTGGATTCAGTCATTATAAAAAAAATGAATTCAGTAGATATTAGTGCTCTCTCTCTCTCTCTCTCTCTCTCTCTCTCTCTCTCTCTCTCTCCTGCCATTACTTGCGGGTTGGTAGAAAGGGACCTTGTCGAAAAGCGGAAAGGCCTTACCTTACAGACCTTACAGTTCGTTTCGGGTTGCCCCAGGTCCCTCAGTGTGAGGCCCTCGCCTCTAATGTCTACCAGAGAGTTGCTAGTACATCTTCCGGTATATTTGCATCTTCCAATCTTGGATGGTCTGGGATGCAGTTTAGATATTTGTCGAGCTTATTCTTAAACACATCTACTCTCACTCCTGATAATATTCCCTCAGATGAGCTGGCAACGCATTGAATAGGACGCTGCATTATCGATGCTGGTGCGTAGTGGATTAATGTCCTGTTGTGCTTTCCTTATTTTTCCTGGTATAGTTTTTGGGCACTATTAATCTACCTCTGCTTGCTCTTTCTGATATTTTAGTTCCATGATGTTTTCGTTATTCCTTCTATCTGTTTCCATGCCTGAATTATCATGTAGCGTTCTCTTCTCCTTTCTAGACTATATAATTTTAAGGATTGTAGTCTTTCCCAGTAGTCTAGGTCCTAACTTCTTCTATTCTAGCTGTAAAGGACCTTTGTACACTCTCTATTGTGCAATATCCTTTTGATAGTGTGGGTACCATATCATATTGCAATATTCAAGTGGACTACGAACATATGTTTTATAAAGCATAATCATGTGTTCAGCTTTTCTTGTTTGAAGTGCCGTAACAACATTCCCATTTTTGCTTTACATTTTGCCAACAGAATGGCTATTTGATCATTGCATAACATGTTCCTATTCATCATCACACCAAGGTCTTTAACTGCTTCCTTATTTGTGATTGTCTCATTATTAGGTCCCCTATATGCATATAGCTTTCCTTCTCTGTCTCCATAATTTATTGATTCAAATTTATCAGAGTTAAATACCATCCTATTTACCTCTGCCCAATCATATACTTTGTTAAGGTCTCTTTGTAGCGCGTTCCTATCTTCATCACAAGTAATTTCTCTACTTATTCTTGTGTCATCAGCGAAACTACTCACTACCGAATCCTTAACATTACTGTCTATGTCTTCAATCATAATAACAAACAATATTGCAGCTAGCACCGTACCTTGTGGCACACCGGATATTACCTTGGTTTCATCCGATTTCTCATCGTTTGCAATACTATCTGTTTCTGTTGTGTAAAAAATTCTTTTAACCATCTTCCTACTTTATCTACGATATTGTGTTTTCTAATTTTCTTTGCTAATATATTATGGTCTACTTTGTCAAAAAGCTTTTGCAAAGTCTGAGATAAACCCACATCTGTTTCATTTCCGCTTTTCAATATTTTTTGTTAATATGTTCCTCACGGTGGACTAACAGTTGGGGTTTGTGTACTTTTTCCGGGTACGAAACCGTGTTGTCCTATATTAAACAAATTATTTTTTATTAAATTGTTTCATAATATTTTTCTTCATTACCCTTTCATACACTTTCATAATATGTGATGTTAGACTCACAGGCCTATAATTACTTGCCTCTAGTCTTGATCCACTTTTGAAAGTAGGGGTGATATATGCTAATTTTTTGTTGCTCATCATAAATCTTGCCTGTATCTACACTTTGTCTTAATAATATTGCAAGTGGTTTTTGCTTTTGCGATAGAATGAACTACTTTCTTTAACAAAATATGCAGGGACTCCATCCGGCCCTGCAGCAGCTCCAATTTTTTAATTTCATTAATTGCTGCACAATATCAGCTTCATTAATTTCTATGTCAGCTAAATATTCACTATTTTCGTCCCTTACTTCTATATCATTATCTTCATTATATTATTAGGGGTGAATGTTTCTCTCTTATATCGTTCTGCCAGTATGTGCAAAAATTTCCTTTTTTCATTCGTTAATCTCCCTTCAATTCTCAGAGGGCCTATTTCTATTCTTCTTGATTCATCTTCTTCGCATATGAGTATAATAGTTTGGGGTTTTGCTTGATATTTAATAGGGTTTTTTACTTCCAAGTCCCGTTTTTCATTTTTCTTTTTGATTGTATAATCTTTTGTTCTGCATTTTCTATCTTACTTTTTAGTTCTATAACTTTCCATGCATTTTTTTCTTTTGCAAGACCTTTTTCCACTTTCTGATTTTCTGGAACAAGATCCTTCTGTCTCTTGGTATGCATGAATGTGTTTACTTTTCTTCTTCGGTATATATTTATCCACTATTTTCTCCAATATTTTATATAATATCTCCGTATTTACCCTTATGTCATCACTTACGAAAATGTTATCCCAATCTTTGTTTAATTCTTCATTAATTTCTGACCATTTTATATTTTTACTGTAGAAGTTGTATTTTCCATATCCTTCCCACTTTTTTCATTTCTTGCTTATCTCTATTTTCACTTGCTTTGGAATGAACTGTTAATTCTATGACATTATGATCTGAATACTCGCATTATAAACTATTATTTCTTTAACATAATTCATCTCGTTCACAAATACTAGGTCTAAAGTATTTTCCTTTCTTGTTGGCAGGTGATTTATTTGTTGAATGTTGTATTCTAGTAGCATATCTAATTGCTTTTCAAATTGCCTCTTATCTTCTGCACTACTATTACTCTCTTTTTTATATGTATAAGTACAACCACGTGTCTCCTATTCGTTCTTTCCATTCTACGAAAGGAAAGTTGAAGTCACCAGATAGGAGAATAGTCCAGTCCTTGTGATTTCTACATATATCATCCAATTTTTTCAATTATTAAGTCAAACTCTTTAGTATTAGGAGGTCTATA
>NC_061108.1:137787435-137799935 GCF_015104395.2 Macrobrachium nipponense
ATATGGATTAGTCAAAACGCACAAAGAAAATAACCCTATGCGGCCTATTATCAGTACTGTTGGTTCAATTTCATATAAACTCTCGAAATATATCACTAAGATCTTGTCCCCGTTACTTGGAACCATCTCCGATTCTCATATATATAATTCTCTAGATTTAGTTGATAAATTATACAAAATTGCTCTTTGCCCTACTGATAGATTCGTTAGTTTTGACGTATGTTCTCTTTTTACTAAAGTCCCTATAGACTATTTTTAGAATATCTTAGCAATGAACTAACTCAGCATGAATTACCTCTACCTATAAGTCACATTATTTCACTCACGAGTTTGTGCATTTGTGATTGTAAGTTTATATTCAATGGTGAATTTTATCAACAAAATTTTTGGCATGGCAATGGGAAATCCTTTATCACCATTGCTCTCAAACCTGTATATGGAATTCTCGAAAAAACGCTACTTACCTAATATCATTCATATTCTGTAAAGTGGTATCGTTACGTTGATGATTGTTTAGCTGTTCTTCCTGTCGGTATTGATGTAAATGATTTACTCTCTAAATTAAAATAACCAGGTACCATCGATTAAGTTTACTCTAGAATTAGAAAAAGACAATTGCCTCCCTTTCTTAGATGTTTTGATACATAGAGAACCATTTCAATGTAAATTCAGTATTTATAGGAAACGATACAACTTAACTTATGTTCATTTCTTCTCAGGCCACCATCTTAATATAAAAATATCAATTTTTTCCTCTATGTTTTTACGAGCATTACGAATTGTCAGTCCACAATATTTGGATCAAGAAATTGAATACATAAGAAAAATAGGGAAAGATTTATGCTATCCTTCACATATATTAGACATTTGTTTTTAATAAAGCCCACAAAAAGTTTTATACTGAAAACAAACACACAGAAAGAAAAATTCTAAGAACATTCTCAGTTGCCTTATTTTAACGGATTTGAAAACCATTAAACCATTGTTAAAAGCTTTAATGTCAACCTTGTTTCTTCCTATAATAACACACTAAAAAGAATGTTAATAAAAATGGCCCAGAGAAAAGCAACAACATAATATATAAAATTCCATGTATGGGTTGTCCCTCATTCTACCTGGGACAGTCGAGCAAGGGCTTAGAAGTAAGGCTAAGCCAGCATAAAATACTCTGTAAAAAACAAATGGGCAAAAAATCTAATGCATTATTTATTCATTTAAGTGAAAACAACCACCGAATTATTGGATTGACAGTTCAGTAATTGCACGGTCAAGAGATGTCTTATCACGAAATCTTTTAGAATCTGCTTTAATACAACTTACTTTTCATTGTAATTTCAATGTTAGTCGTGGCCTTTTTCATTTAGACCCTTGTATCTGTAACATGTTTAAGAATGACCTCAAATATATAATTACTGACTTAAATAAAAATCAGTTGCCTTAGAGTTATTAAAAAAAAATTAAAAATTTTTTTTATTGTAATGTATGTCTGTCATTTTTTGTGAATATGGTTTTGTCTACCAGGTTCCGTATAGCTGTCACCTATAATCCTTTAATTGTCTGGAGATTGTATCTGAGATGATTGTCTTAAACCTTTAATTGCACCCTGTTTATGCTTGTTTGGGAAGGTTTCTTATCTTCCAGGTGTGTCGGATTCTAGGCACTAATCCTTCTATAATCCCTATCTGTCAGTTATACGAACCTTCTTGTATTGTCTTTTCTCGTATTTTTGTCAGTAGCTGCTAAGTAAAGGGCTTTTCAGCCGAAAGATCTCGCAGACTCCTTCGTTTATTTTTCCTTCGTGGCATTTATCTTTATTTATGGATTTATCACGTTCCTAACTTTCGTGATTCTGTTATACATATATATATATATATATATATATATATATATATATATGTATATATATATATATACATACGTATATATATGTACACACACTTATATATATAATATAGTAGTCTAGCTATTAGACTTCTATATTAGAAATGATAAATATCTATACAAAACAAGTATAGCCAAATACATTGAAACAAAATGCTCTATATTCGAAAATAATGGTATATTGAAACCCCAGTCAGAAATTAGCGACAATTAACGAAAAGTAATTATTTCTCATCTGAATATTGCACTTCAATGGATTCAGTCATTATAATAAAAAAAATGAATTCAGTAGATATTGCCTCTCTCTCTCTCTCTCTCTCTCTCTCTCTCTCTCTCCTGCCATTACGTGCTGGTTGGTAGAAAGGGACTTGTCGAAAAGTGGAAAGGAAGAAGTAGAGAGAGAGAGAGAGAGAGAATGAGAGAAATGATGCATAAGCAAATAGTTGCTCTTCCTGCAGCTGTGGTGCCCAACCAATTGAGTAATTTGTGGAGCAATAATTGACATTTGACCTTGCCCGACCTCACCTGGCACCGTCTGGCACCGGAAGTGAACTAATACGTTAACCAATTCGTCATCAGTTATTTATAAAAGCCAAACTGCACGTTTTACTTTCTTATTGAATGCAAATAGACACTTTGTCTTATACCATGTTATTATATGAGATATTTTAACTTATTTAATGAAGTGATTATACCATGTTATTATGCGATATTTTAACTTATTTAATGAAGTGATTATATTCCCAGAGTTTGATGCTTTGTTTTCTATTATTAATATTTAATGTAAATAGGCATTTTGTTTTATACGTTTCATTATATGAGATATATCATATTCATATACTTCGATAACTGGTTTCCTAATCCTAATGTTGACACTTGCTTTAAGATTGGACCTGTTTGTAAGTCATAAGTGATATCTAGTTATTATTTAACTCCTTTTGTTAATTATAACGTCCAAAGGGCATATCTTGGAGCCAAAATTATGTAAGGGAATGACAGAAGGCAAGTTTGACTGACGAAATAGTTAAATAACTGGTAAAATTCATTGCAGATAAATACCTGATAAATTCATTACAGTTAAATAACTGTTAAAATTCTTTACAGTTAAACAACCGGTGAAATTCATTACCGTTAAATAGCTGGTGAGATAGTTTGTATATTAACTGTCTAACGATTGTTATTCTCCGAAGTAATATTCAAATAACTGTTATGCTAATTATTGCTGTAATAGTTCTTAACTGCTTTTGCTGTTAACTATCATAATTATTGTTTACTTCCTGTATATACTATTTCTCAGTATTCAGTACTGAACTGTATCTTGTACCGTGAGGTTTGGATAATAAATACCAAAAGGAAACGCTGTGTTTGTCAAACCATGACTGGTGGCAGCAAGTCAGAATCCACGCCTACCGAACATAACGCTGTTGCAAAGGAGATTATGCTGAGTGTGTCTTTGGGGATGATGTGTCTCCAATGTCTTGGCAGTCCTTTTCATCGCATTTCTCTTTAGTCAAGCAAGCAAACTTACTACGAGGGGTACCGTCTTGGCGCGACGCAGGATATCGGGCCCTCATGCTGAGATTACAATTTAGGGGACCAACAGCCAACTATGTGGAGCAACAGGCGTTACAGGACCCTGAGTGGGGTAAGGACGATGTTGCAATTATGGACAGACTTGCGCAGCGTATTCTCACGGCGGATGCAATTGAAGTAAGGATTCTGAGGTTTGAGGAATCTATACAGTTGCAGGGTGAGAGTCTGAGTGATTATATGATCGTTTGCAACTGTTGGCAGGTCAAGCATTTGCTAAATAACCAGCTGATATTGTACGGAAGCGTGTTGTATGGCGATTTCTCTCAGGGTTGCACGATGCAGATGTTCGATCCCAGTTGATTAGAGAGAAGTGGATGGAGTCAGAGGAGACTGCCAAGTTGTATGATGAGGTGGTGAAAATTGCATTGGCAGCGTTGTCTACTAAACGAGCAACTAAAGCAACAGGACCTAGGAATCCCAGTGTCCATGTGAATAAAATTGAGGGTACGTCCAATGTTTGTTTGATGGAGGACACACCGGAAACTATGGAGGTTGCAACTGTACGAGGAAATGCTGGATCATGGGCAGCAAGAAGAGGAATCCTATTCTTCTCGTAAATTTAAGTGCTATTATTGTAAAACGACACAGTGGGTGGATGGAAAAGCATGTGCACGAAGGAGAGATGAAAATCCTGCATGGTACCCTCCCCCCAGGTTCAAAGAAGAAATTTTCAGTGAGGACTGCTCACACGGGAGCTTGGAGCAGTCTGTACAAATTCATTCTACTTCCGCTTTCCAACGCACTGTAGCTTGGTGCAGCAAAGGTGAACGGTCAAATGAGATATCGGCATGTGCCTCCTCCAGCCAAGCAGCAAAACTCGGGTATTGAAAAATATTACAAATTACGTTACTGTGGAGATGATGAAAACTAAGCATAATGCTTTGGTGGACATGGAAGTGATTATTCTTTAGTTTCTGAGGATATCTTGAATGATGCTCAGAAATCTCTTGTCAGCTCGAGTAATATTACAGCTTGCGGAGCGAGCAGTGAAGAACTTCAAATGAGGGAGAAATTCTGATGGATGTAAAGCTAGGCAAATTCATAGTGAGACAACATAGGTTCATTGTGGTATCTAAACTTGTTACTAGAGTGATACTTGGGATGGACTTGTGGATAAAACTGGCACAGTCACTCTAGATTTGACAAAAGGGAGGTTGCGAGTGGATTCAATAAATTTATCATGCCATTTGAATACTGGGGAAAGGACACAATCACATAAATCATGCTCTGATGGAGTGGTGAAGCTCATTGTTAGAGCTGAGAATGCAGTTGTGATACCTCCTAGGACAGAATTATTTATATGCTGCTTCTGCTGATGGGATGGTTCCAGATGAAGCAGTATCTGTTGTGTACCCCCGACGCCCTGAGGGTTTCTCCGGTTGCCACCTCCTCAATCAAGAAGAAAATGTATGTGAGAGTTGCAAATGTATTGGATAAACACGAAACTGTGCAGAGTGGAGAGGAGATCGGGGAACTAGAGCCCAGTGTGGTAGGATACGATGGCAACCATAGCCTTTTAAGTTCAATTGAGGGGAAAAAAGAAAAGGAGGGAAAATTTCATCGTTGGAGAGTCGCTTACTTTTGAGCAGAAAGAGGAAATGGACAAGGTACTTCACGAGTCAAGAATGTTTTCTATAATGGAGGCCCACTGCCACTGGTACAGGTAGGGGGTGGAGCACACAATCAGAGTTAACCCAGATTCAGCACCAATAGCAAATAGACCGCGGCGGTTGTCACTTGCTTTGGAGGCAGAAGTCAAGAAGGAGCTAAGCTAACTTCAGGATATGGGTGTAATAAGAAATCATGTAGCCCTTGGGCAGCTCCTATTGTTTGTGCTCGTCGAGCTGATGGAAACCTTCGGTTGGCTATTGATTATAGGGTAGTAAATAGCGTGTCCCAGCCAGCAACATTGCATCCAATTCCTGTGGTCGAGGATCTTCTTGATAGACTTGGGTCAGGCAAAATACTTTTCAGTGCTTGATGCAAAGTCTGGATACCATCAGATGCCTCTTCGGAAGGAGGATTGTGAGGTCTCGGCCTTTGTAGTCCCATGGGGCCAGTTTGAATGGCATGGTAGGACTCCTTTTGGTCTGAAAGGGGCAGGTTATACGTTTCAACGGATGATGGCTACAATATGTGATTGCAACTATACGGATGCATTGTGTTATCTCGACGACATACAGGTCTGGGGTTCAACATGGAAAGAACACATAGCAAGGCTCAGAAATGTGTTGAGCAGGATTCGTGATGCTGGTCTTGTGCTAGCCCCGAATAAGTGTAAATTTGGGGTGCGTGAAGTGGAGTATCTGGGTTCCGTGGTTGGTGATGGCATGCTTCGCATTAGTGAGCAAAGAGTCATCAACTGAGAGATCTTCCTAGGCCTTTGACTGTCAGGCAGTTGCGTCAGGCCATTGGGGCATTTTTCTTATGTGCAAAAATGGATTCCAGGGATGTCACAGACTGCTTAAGCCCTGTATGAGGCTTTGGAAAAAAACCCACACCAGAAATTGCATTGGTCGGTCGAGATGGTTGAGGCTTTTGAGAGGCTTAAAACCAGGTAGCAAATGCTGTGGCACTCCATCTTCCTGACTATAGTAAACAGTTCGTTTTGATTACTGATGCAAGTGATGTTGGAGCAGGAGCAATGTTAGCCAACAAGTCAGCATCCAAGGAGCTGTTACCAATTGCCTTTACCACCATACATTCTCCAAATCCGAGCAGAGGTATTCAACGACGGAAAAGGAGTTACTGGCTGTTATCCTGGCAATAAGAGGTTTCGTATGTACCTCTCCTCTGCACCGTTTGATTGGATAACGGACCATCAGGCATTAAGATGGCTAAAAACACCCTGGATATTAGAGAAGAGAGGAGGGACGTCGAGTGGAGATGGATTGAAACAATTCAGCAGTTTGACATAAATCCAGTTCATAAAAGTGGTCGCAGTGCTGTGATGTCCATGGCTGATTATCTGTCAAGAGTTGGGGCTGATGGGAATCTGGTATCGCATATTGCAAGTATAGCAGTAGGATCTTCTCAGCAGTGGGCATGCCCCACAGACAGCATTGTGGATCCCAATAAAATGTTAGAAAAAACAGCATTGCGATGAAGAGATCAGGGAAGTAGTGAACTTTATGAAAAATAAGAGTTCACCGGGATGTGTGTCAGAGGAGAATGAGCTGCCAAAAGAAATATGGTACCGTTTAAGTATTACTAACAATGGAATTCTGTGTTATATAAATTATAAAGGAAGACGCTTCACAAGAACATCCCTATGGCGTGAAAGAAGAGTGGCTACCTGTAATACCTAAAGATATGAGACTACTATGCACTTCAAATGATTCATGACAGTCCAATGAGTGGTCACATGGGCCGTGATCGAACATGGGAAAGAGCTCGGAAGAGTTTCTGGTGGCCTCGCATGAAGGTCAGATGTCCATGCACATGTCAGTAAATGTGAAGCATGTGGGAGTCAAAAAGATCGAAAGCATCCAGGGAAGGCCCCTTTTCAGAACCGCGAGCTTCCGGAATACATGAATGAACAGGTGCAAGTTGATTTCATTGGTCCCGTTTCCACATTTCATCATCACATCCATATCGTTATATCCTTCAAATGCAAGACATTTTGACTCGCTATGTTGTTTTGGTACCTCTTGAGGATTGTTCAGCAAAACAGCAGTGGATACTCTAGTTGAAAGATGGATTTGCATGTTGGGGTGCCCCGTGTCATAACGTCGGATAGAGGATCACATTTTACGGCTGATATCTTCAAGGCAGTGTGTAACCTGTTTGGAATTAAGCAGGATTTTGGTTCTCCTTACCATCCAAGAAGTCAGGCCCAGGTAGAACGTCAAAATCAATTATTAGACAACGTTCGTTGCATGTGCCACAATAATATGGATCTTCGGCCTGAAATGATACCCAGGGACAGTTCTCTCATAATACAGCTGTAAATACTACGACTACATTACTCCACATGAGCTCGTCTATGGGACTCCGGCTCGACGTCCAGAGGAGATTCTTAAAAGGGAAACTTGCAAAGATGAGGATTATCAACCGGGCTCTTTGGGTAATTGCAGCAATCGCAGAAAGATTTGTGAGAGAGAAGGTAGATAAAATTGAGAAAAACTATTAAGGTCGCACGGAAAAAAGACTGCAATGCACAACAGATTAGGAATAACCAGCGGAAGTCTTACGGCAAAGCTTTCAAAGTTGGAGATTTGGTTCGATTGAAGTTATCGACAGCTGAGAGACGCCGTTGTGGAGGTGTGGTAACCTTGCACCATATCTTTCGAAGAAATATAGTTATAGAAATACTTCGTAGGGTGGCTGGACGTATAAATTAACCCCAGCAGAGACTATACAGACGAAGTAAAAATAAGACATTTTGACGAACGGAGAGCAGGCCCCTGTAAGCAAATATTCATGGGAAACCGCATTGCTGAACATTCAGATGAAGAAGTCATCAGAACGAGTCAAGGGATTGGAAGTAATTCAGAAGGGATACGTCGTTTCTACTCGGGAGCGCCATCCTCCAAGTCGTTTGCAGGTGGCTCCCACGTAAAGATCCTATGAATCGGAAGAGGAGGAATTCTGGGATGAATGTTCTAACAGCGAAAATGAGTAGAAGACGATCAGAATCGCCTATAGTAATGATAATGCTCGTCTTGATAAATACAACATGTTAAATGGCAATCATTTATTTTATGCTATTTTATTCTTGTATTATTTAGTAAATTATTTTATTGGCATTCCCGATTTATTCATATATTGTCATAAATAAGAAGGGGAGTGAGATAGTTGTATACTTAACTGTCTAACGATTGTTATTCTCAGAAGTAATATTCATATAACTGTTATGCTAACTATTATTGCTGTAATAGTTCTTAACGCTTTTGTTTAACGTTAACTATCATAATTATTGTTTTACTTCCTGTATATACTATTTCTCAGTATTCAGTACTGAACTGTATCTTGTACCGTGAGGTTTGGATAATAAATACCAAAAGGAAACGCTGTGTTTGTCAAACCATGACTCTGGTAAAATTCGTTACAGTTGAATAAATGGTAAAATTCATTACAGTTAAACAACAGGTGAAATTCATTACAGTTAAATAACTGGTAAAAATTCATTACAGTTAAATAACTGATAAAATTCATTACAGTTAAATAACTGCTAAAATTCTTTACAGTTGAATAACTGCTAAAATTCATTACAGTTAAATAACTGCTAAAATTCATTACAGTAAATAACTGGTAAATTCATTACAGTTAGATAACTGGTAAAATTTATTACAGTTAAATAACTGGTAATATTCATTGCAGTTAGATAACTGTAAAAATAAAATTTATTAGTTAAATAACTGGTAAAATTCATTGCAGTTAGATAAACTGGTAAAATTTATTGCAGTTAAATAACTGGTAAAATTCATTGCAGTTAAATAACTGGTAAAATTCATTATAGTTAAATGACTGGTAAAATTATTGCAGTTAAATAACTGGTAAAATTCATTATGGTTAAATAACTGGTAAAATTCAATTACAGTTAGATAACTGGTAAAATTCATTGCAGTTAAATAACTGGTAAAATTTATTACAGTTAAATAACTGGTAAAATTCATTACAGTTAAATAACTGGTAAAATTTATTGCAGTTAAATAACTGGTAAAATTCATTACAGTTAAATAATTGGTAAAATTCATTACAGTTAAATAACTGGTAAATTTAATTACAGTTAAATAACTGTAAAATTCAATAGAGTTAGATAACTATTAAAACCTATTGCAGTTAAATAACTGGTAAAATTCATTGCAGTTAAATAACAGGTAATTCATGATAGTTAAATAACTATACTCTGTTTTTTTTCCATCTGTCCATCCGCCTGTGGTGTTTTCGCATGGTAACACTGCGTCCCGGGTTTTAGATAGTTACGCTATGTGTAAGTTTTAGGTAAATAAAAGGATATTTGGGTGTACATTTGCAACTGGAAGTGTTTGAATAATTAACTGTATACGAAATACACCGTTAATATTCGAAATAGGATATTGTTTACAGCCCGGGACGAAGTGTTACCATGCTTAAACACCACAGGCGGATGGACAGATGAAAAAAACAGATATAGATATGTAAAATTCATTACAAACATTGTCCGACTATCGCATTGCAGGATACCAAATTTGACAGACTATCGAAGCAATGAATTTGCCATTCTTATCAGTTAACCAGTAGAAATAACTGCGTAACCCCGAAAATTCTTTATAGGCGACATGCCTCATAGATTTTATTATTCATAGAATGAGTGAGAATCAATCCTCAGTCCTTCCGTCCCAATAATTGCCGAGTTGCGCGCGCATGCGGGCGAACAAAAGCATTCTTCGCAGATTCTTGCTCAAAGTTCGCTAAGGAGCATCTGACTCATCTCCCAGGTCACTGATTTCGCAACGTACAATCTCAATCGCTTGGCTTTGAAAGGTATGGAAATTCGTTGTTGCTTCCGTGACATATCTTGCGTCTTGCGTCTGCGTCATTCTTTCCGACGCTTCCGCGTCTTGGGAATCACGAGCGTCATTTGTTTTGTTGCCGGTTATTCTGGAACGACGCTCAGACTAGACGGTGCAATTTCGTCTCGTTGCTATGACGCCTGGGAAGATATTGCTGATTATGTTAGTCTCTCTCTCTCTCTCTCTCTCTCTCGTATAGTGTTCCAAATCGTAATGATTTCGCGTTTTTCAGTTTTCCCAAAAAATAAAAATTTCCTTTTTGGGAACCAGTTCACTCAAACAAACTTACATCTCTCTCTCTCTCTCTCTCTCTCTCTCTCTCTCTCTCTCTCTCTCTCTCTCTCTCTCTCGATGTACTGAATATTTCAGTTAAAAAAAAAAAACCTAATTTGCGCAAGAATTTGAAACTCTTATGTTATGTTTTGTATCTGTTGTGAGATTTATTTACATGGAATTTCTTTTTATTTCACTTTTTTACTTTAACGTATTTCAAAGCCTTCTTTGAAGGGATGTATTTATTTTATGTAGCCTTTTGTTTCAGTGATTTATCATGTCTAGGCTTTTTTTTTCAATGATTTATTCTGTCTAACCTTTTGTTTCAATGATTTATTCTGTCTAGCCTTTTTGTTTCAATGATTTATTTTATATAGCCTTTTTGTTTCAATGATTTATTCTAACTAGCCTTTTGTTTCATGATTTATCCTATCTAGCCTTTTATTTCAATGATTTATTCTGCTAGCCTTTTGTTTCAATGATTTATTCTGTCTAGCCTTTTGTTTCAATGATTTCAAAGATAATAATCTCTTCTTATCAAGATTCTGAGCTGGGGACTAACAGAACATCAAGTTAGAGTACGTTATATTTATACTTATGTATATTGCTGTTTGAATATTATTCTTCAGTGCCGTTTTAATTTTCTGTAAAAAACAATTGTGACTGTCTTCGACCACTAGTGGTCCTTGGATCATTCAAACATGTCCCCTTGGATTACTGGTGGTCCTTGGATCAGTCGAAATGTCCACTGGTGATCATTGGAGCAATCAAAATATCACCTTGGATCACTGGTGTTCTTTGGATCACTCAAAATGTCCCCTTGGATCACTGGTGGTCCTTGGATCACTCAAAATGTCCCCTTGGATCACTGGTAGTCCTTGGATCAATCGAAATGTCCCCTGAATCACTATCGTTTCGCGGATCACTCAAAAAGTCAAAATGGACCACTAGTGGTCCTTGGATCACTCAAAATGTCCCCTTGGATCACTGGTGGTCCATGGATCACTCAAAAAGTCACCATGGATCACTGTGGGTCTGTGGATCACTCTAAAAAATCCAAATGGACCCCTAGTGGTCCATGGACCACCAGTTAAGAACCGTGAATATATAGGATCCACATCTTGTGTCGAACCCTAAACTTCAGTCAAAAGACAGTTTATTTTTTATCTTCCGGTATTTTTATATCACTATATGAGTCGAAAGGTTCAGGGACGCATCACCTGGCCAGCCATGACCTTAAAGAAAAGTTCAAGCAGATGGAAAACTGCAATAAATAGATAAAATAAACAAATAAATAAATAAATAAGAATATGAAATGCTGACATTCAGATCTCGTCGTTTTTCTCCCTCATGAATTTTCAACCGCGTTGCTCTGCAGGAGGACGACTTCATCCATCCGCCTCGAATCACGGCAGCTGTTGTCATATTTCTCTCTCTCTCTTCTTATAGCCTCGCTTTGGCAAGTGTTTTCCCTTTTATTTTTTTTTTTCGTTTCATCAGGTTTATTTTTAGGGGAGAGAGGGGGAGAGGTTTTACAAATCTCGTCTTTTCTTTCTTTGGTGTCTGCAATATGTTAGTTTTTGACGTTTTTTGACAGCTAATTGGTAGTATATTGCATGCTATCATAATTATAGGGTTTGGATGCGTATAATGGCATCAGTTCTCTCTCGCTTTCTCTCTCTCTCTCTCTCTCTCCCCGTCCGGCCATAGGCCATCGAAAAATCATCAGCGGACATGCATGAAGCACTCGAAGATAAAATCAGCGTTGAGATGAGTGGTCGGGCCATTAATATGATAATATTAATAATTTGAAAAAGATAAATATGGGTTCATTAATATATACCGTAATTGTATCTTACTTTCTTTGACATAAATACCCTTTCAACGTTTAATTTAAGCTAGCATTTTTGTTTATAATTCTAATCCTTTTGCTCAGCTATCTTTGTATATAAGCTTAATAGCAGGGACGTTTTTTCCGTTTAAGTTATCAATGACACCGATAATCATAGCAATGATGTTAATGTTTATAATGTAAAATAATGTCTCATTAGTCCACAACTCTCAGTTGATCATATTATGGAAATACTTTTGATTTAGAGTGGTCCAAATTCGGTAACAATTGGAACGTATATTATGCTCGTAAATGTTAGGTCATTGATTCATTCACGAAAATACCTTTGGCTGGTTACAGCGTTCTGGCATAATGCAGTCTAGACTGAAACTCGTCTGTGAATTTTTAATCAATCGCTAGTTTAT
>NC_061108.1:137802988-137840488 GCF_015104395.2 Macrobrachium nipponense
TAATATTCTCAATTTGGTTGGTGGTTATTAAAAATGTAAATGATTCCCGAGCCATCACTGAAATGACATTTAATAAATAAACTATAGCTATCAAAAGACACACAATGACTGTGACGGGGTGGGCACAAATAAAATGCTCTTATAGGCTTAATTTTATCGAGACAACTCAATCGACTATCTAACTTTGTTCATGGTCGAGGTCGGCAAGGGCCAACCACCCACCGGTGTGGAATTATGGAGGTGCACCTGAAATATTACTGTGGTGTTGGAATGGCTGTGGATATCTGTAGTCTAACCAAAATTATAATAGCGAGACGAAATACATTTAAGAAAGAAACTTTCATATTGAATAAGCAAGATTAAATAACCATGAACAATGTAACATATCCACCAATCATTCAGCATTAACGACTTACGCAAGTCGTTCAAGTTCCCACTCTCCTCCCACCTTCTTACCCACAACTGTACCGTGGTGGGGGACACACCAACATCACGTGCAATGGCTCGTATCGAGAAACCATTGTCGCGTAAAGTGACAATTCGTCCTCGCAGCGCCAGATTTGTGTCCCTTCGATTCATAGTGAGTGGTTATGAAGTCTGACCTCACCTCCGTTGGGATTCAGACTCTGTTTCGAGTCGAGTAAAACAATACCATGATTCATATATGATTATATCGTTCCTTGATTGTAGGATTAGCCAATAGGGATCATAATCACCATGGTATGAAATAAAGATACTGTTAAATATAATATGCTCACATAATTATTGTTCCTGTTAATAATTACATTGAGAACTGAATACTCGTTGAGCACTGCTTCGTAAAATGAGCTCGTTAAAAGTGTTCGCGAGTCTAACCTATTTCTCTGTAACTAAGATTCGTTTAAGTACGAGATTTTGCTATAGTGTACTACACCGGTACCGTAATTTATAGAGTATCATGAATCACAAATTATAAAGAATAAACACTTGTCCTGTACGAAGAGGCAAAAGGCTCGATTAGCCAGAAATGGATATGAACACAACAGCATAAAAAAAAATTCGCCTACCTCTACTCCACCCCCACCTCTTACTTCCTCTCTCTCTCTCTCTCTCTCCTCTCTCTCTCTCTCTCTCTCTGAATGTTACTTCTCTTTAAGTATATTTTGTACGATTTTTTCTATCTATCCATCTATCTAATCTAATAAAAATAGTTTACAATATTGTTTATATCTAACGATTCACTTGGTTGTTACCTGCCAGCAAGGCTGGCATTACGGTACGGTACGGCACGGTTGATATTTAGCCTATGTGTACGGTACGGAATTACGCAACGGCAATTTTACCAAAGTACGGTATGGTATGGTTCAGGTACGGAAAAAATGTGCAAAAAACAAGGGAACAATATCAATTAATTATTAATAATAATAACCAGTTTTTTACTATTATTCTTAGCATCAGCAGCAGCAGCAGTAGTAGTAGCTATTAACTATTTTTAATCTTTAAGTCAATTGTTTTTTTCTTTCTTTAGTGACTATTGACTTGGGCAAGGAGTAAATGATTTATAATTATTAGAGAGAGATATCTGCATGTATGGTGGAGTAGTAGAATACGATAGATACTGTGATTGGATGGTAAAGCTACTGTTATACTTGTGTTTGGTTATCTCCTTCGCAATCTTCATTTGGACTCAGGGCATCAGCCATATGCTTGTATTACGAAGGTGAAGAAGATATGGCCGCCTAGGAACATAACTGTCGGCATGGTAGCAGAAATCCGTTTGTCACGCAACTTTTCAACTTTTTTTTTAGCAGAGAGCCCCCAATTGCCTACAGATTGGTTTGAATAGGCAACTGGTTACAGTTGCTCTATGTGTTACAAATAAAAATTGATCATTTTTACCGGACATTCATTAGAGTTAAAGCCTTGATTATACCGAAAAATTATAGCAAAATCTCGTACTGATACCAGTCTTCATTACAAATAAACATTACCTTTTATCTGAAATGTTTTTAATTATACGTTTTGAAGTTAACTGTAATTGCGGTTGTTTTTTATTTATACTTAATGGTAATTGTAATTGTGACTGAAAAGTTCAAATAATAAAATAATTTTTTTGAAATTGTTATCCTAGAGCAGCCCTCTTACTTTTCGAGAACTCATCTTAACCAAATGCAATAGAGAGATGTTTTGAGTCGCTACCCAATTTATTTATTATATTATTAAGGGAGAATCTTAACAAGCCAGCTACCAATTCTAAAAATTGTTTTATTCCATTTATTTCCTTTTTTTGTGCAAAAAGTTTTGTGAAAATTTTTTCCAATATGTAAGTTTTGTATTTCGGTATTATTGAGGTTGTAATTGTAATTCGATAACAGGTCAGGTAATTATGATTCTAATTGTAATAGACATAAAGCAAACGTAATTACCCCTAAACAGCTTATATTACATAAGATATGCGACAGTAGCTACTTCATACGAAATGGATGAGCATAAAAATAATGGGAACAAGAATGAAATTTTTTTTTTTTTATGTATACATGGGAGAAAACTGATTAGAAATTCAGTGATTTTTCCACTGCACTTCGGCTTTTCTTGGGGCACCTGTGAATTGTTCAATCTTTAATAAATCGACTTTGTCTTTCTCGGGATCTATGTGGTTCTGCACCCTTAATTGGCCAGGCAACCAATTCAAATCCTCTCGACCTTGAAACCATTCCTGGACTATTCTGGCCGTATGGATGGGGCAGCCGTCATGAATGAAAATGACAGGACTAGGTGGAAAGGGATAATTCCGCAGGTGAAGCGAAGGGAGGAAGAAATCCTGAAGAATTTTAACGTATTTTACACTGATGAAACCCTTCAGTCTTGGTGATATCACATAAACCATGTAAGGAAATCCAGGCCCACACGTTTACGGTTACAAGCCACTCCTGGCCACCTCGTAAATGTTTCCTCGGTGGTATCTGAAGGAAAACAATCTAAATTTTTTACAATTTACGCGTTCCTTTCCGTAAAAGGGAAAATAATGATATATCGTTTGGGGAAATGTAATGCTAAGTAACAACTCCTGCATTAGGATAATGTTTATTCATCTATGAGGATTAATACTTATTACAAGTTTGTCTCCTCCAACCTCTTATACACTAAAACAGCTCGAAAGCTGATTAGTGGAATTCACGTTAAGAGAGGAACAGCACCACCTTTAGTAAACAGTGTTTCAAACAGACAATTAACAATGACAGTAATGACCTGAGATGTTGCAATGCCAGTAACAGCCAATCAATCAATCAGTCCCAGTAATCGTGTGATTTAATATATCACTTTGTTCGGTGATAACGATATCACTGCTACAGCACCTCTATTACACGCTAACAAGTTTGTCACCCAATCATGGCTAGACTGAGGTGTTGTATAAATTTTAATAGGGCTTCTGTCCTCTGCTAGTAGTATTCGTTATAGTCTCCAAATGAACAGCAACATATAGTTCTCCGGGCGCAGATCGTCGCTCTACAAGAAAGTGGGCTTTCAATAAGTGCTGTTGCACAGCGTCTTGACGTCTCCCCTACAACAGTAAATAAATGGAGAAGGAGGCACGCTTAGACTGGGAAATTGACCGACTTTGGATAGCATTTATATATTTCATTTATTTATTAATTTTTTAAACTATAAACCTTATAAACCCGTGAAATTAGGAAACCTAAATCACAGTTGCCTTGGTCCTGTTGAACTCAAATAGTGATTCTTTCTCTTTACTTCCTAGAATACCAAATAGCGTTCCCATAAGTAAACAGGCTATAATTAATCTTGATTATCTATGTATCTGCATATTAATTACGTATTTCAGTTCGAAGACCTCCACCACGAATGACCACCCGTTAGGATAACGACGACATTCGACGAGCAGCATAAGAAGATCCTTTTACCAATACCATTGCTATTTGTGAACGTCTGGCATTAAATGTTTAGGCTATGACGGTGCGAAGACGTCTGCATGAGGCAGGAATACCTCATAGAATTCCTGCCAAGAAGGAATTTCTCGGCATCGTGCTGATAGGCTTGCCTTCGTTCAACAGTTTGTGGGGGAGAGTATGGAATTTTGGTCTCGAGTCGTATGCAGTGACGAAAGGTTTTTTACTAGCAGAAGTCACGGCAGAATACATAACTGAAGACCGAGTAATATAAGGTGGGTTTCTAAAATCATTAATAACAGTCAGACTATAATAATTATAAGCAAGGGTAATATTATAATCAAAAGATAATAATTTTGTCAATAACAATGTATTTTCCGCTAATTGAATTATATGCCACGAGAAGTGTGAAAATAAAAATTCTTCATTGAAAACCCCTCATTAGTTCTACTATGGCCAGCTTTCAGTCAGTAAGCAAATACATTATTAATGTTATGAATAATCACGTAGGCAAACTTATAATACAGAGTACAGCCTGTTTACTGAAATAAAGAATATCATATCATAACGGACTGTTGCAGATCAAAGTTAATGCTATTATAAGTATTAACCCTTGCAGATGAATAAACATTCTTAACTTATTGCAAGGGTTATTACTTAGCATTTTATTTCCCCAAACGATATAGAATTATTTTCCCTATTACGAAAAGCAAAGCATAAATTGTTAAAAATTAGATTTTTTCCCTTCAGATACTACAGAAGAAATTTACGAGGTGACCAGGAATGGGCATGTCACAGTAAACGTGTGGGGCTGGATCTTCTTACATTATATGGATGATATCACCAGGATTGAGTGGAGGTTCACTGGTGAAAAATACATTGAAATTCTTCAGGATTTCTAACTTCTTTCACTTTAACAGCGGAATTATTCCTCCCCACCTGCTCCTGTCATTTACATTCACACTGCTGCCCCATCCATACGGCCAGAATAGTCCAGGAATGGTTTCAAGGTCGAGAGGATCTGCAGTTGCTTGACTGGCCAAGTAAGGATACAAACATGAACCTCACTGAGAATATTTAGGCTAATTTGGTAAAATGTTGGGAGCCTAAGAGGGAGAGGAGACCAGATCAACTTATGAACCTCCGGGAACACAATGGAAACTCTTCCACAACCGACTACAGATCGTCAGAAACCATGAATCTTCTATGCTTAACAGATTGCAAGAGGTGATCTAGACGGAAGGTGGCTGGACTTCTCACTAATATTAAAAATAAATGTAAAAATTGAGTGTGTATATTTGGATTACCCCATGGCTTCCGCTGAACTTCCATGTCGTATGATGTAAAAAAAAAAATCGTAAACAGACCTATGTATATCGTTTAGCTCCAGGTCATGATTATTATAATTTATTCATTAGAAAGGTGAATTTGATATTTTAAAGGAGTTCAAAATCTAAAGGGAATTTCGCTATCCTGATTTTTTCTTAAAAAAATATCTAAAAAGAGAACCCTAGGACAATATCATCATACTACATTCCTCCAAATAGCTCTTTCCACAATGGACAGGTAAATGACTGAAGGGGCTGATTAACAATAGAGACGTCTGTCTCTTATCCTCACACGAATGATGATAAGAGCGAAAGGAATTTCTGTCCGTATGACATTAAAACATGTATCACAATTAATATAAGTCAAGTAGATATGTTTATCCATATCATGTAATAATTATTGTAATGAACGGCGTGTAGAGAATAACCTCTACAGTATATTCAAGAGGGAATACAAACCCAACCATGAATACATGAAACCTCTGAATATCAACAATTGTTTATCATTAGCAAGCGAATTAAGTTTACCATATGGGAATGGTTTCCATTACACGTAGTGGAATTTTCTCTGTCCCTAGTAGTTTCATTTTGATTAATCAGTAACGTCTAGTCTCTCTCTCTCTCTCTCTCTCTCTCTCTATCTCTCTCTCTCTCGCTCTCTCATCGTCTCCTCTCTCCTCCTTCTATATGTATTTACAAGAGAGAGTGAGTTTAACCCAATTCTTCTTCTTGCAAATGTTGTTGTATTCAGAAAATCTACAGTAATATTATAATATTAGGATAAGCACTAAAAACACCCAGGCATTAAAGATAAACAAGAAAATATTTCAAGTGGAACTTTTCGTTAGCCATACACTATCCAGGCGCACCTTACCCCTACCCCTACTTCCCCACCCATTTCAGTTGTAGCAAAGCCAGGCTGAGGACATCGGTACAGCAAAAGCAAGAAGCTTGTCAGTTTGAATTACATTTTAGAATTCCAAAACCTATAAGATAGCTTAACAACAAGAACTCATCCCCGACACCACTCCCCCCGCCCCCCGAAAAAATATATATGCATATATTAGTTTAGTCAAGATTAAAGGGTGTTAATGACATATCAAAACTGCATACTTAGCGCAGTGGTATTTCTAGATGACATGTCACTTTAAAGTAGCTAATGTGGGAGAGAGAGAGAGAGAGAGAGAGAGAGAGAGAGAGAGAGAGAGAGAGGAGCTAAGGTGTCGGACACTTAAAACACGTTCACTGAGTTTTTGGGTATGTTCAATGAAGTGTTGCTGCGCTTCTCTTTATAGCTTCCAATTATATTATTGGTAGGAAACGCACTGCAACCGATACTATAAACTTGGCTTACGTGACAAGGTTAAAATATCCTGTTATGATGTTCGTGATTCTCTCCAATACCAATATAACTCTAAGATTTTGATCAATTTTAAGTATTGCGTAATGAATATGGCCGATATATAATAACAGACACGGTGGTAAGATAATGACTTAGACGAAAGTTAAATGGAATCTTAATAAACAAACATATTAAAAGTGAGACAGTAATCTTGGTTACAGCGATATACCCTGCTCAGATTTTTTTTTTACTCCGTGCGTGCGTGTGTGTGTGTTTCTCCAACCATGCCTAATGACTCCTCCCACTGAAAGAATTCCAGAGCTTATTGGTGGAACTCTTGCTAAGAGAGGAAGAGTCCTCCCCCCATCCCCCTCAGTAAACACTGTTACCATATAAGTTTTTGAAGTCCCTCAAGAAGGTGTACCAGGGAAACCTGTGTCCAACTGTACATACACATACATGTGCTATATATATATATATATATATATATATATATATATATATATATATATATATATATATATATTGTAAAGGAATATTGATTTATTGAATGTAAAATTGCAGAAAAGGTTGAAAATTTATATTTGCATAGAAAAAAAGTGTGTACACTAGACAACAGATGGCAGTAGCGCTTGGCGTAGGCGGTAGTCGCCAAGGATAATGTACCGAAACAATGATATTTGGTCCATGGATGTCTAGCGTGAGTCTGGTATATAAAGGCCCAAAACGACGATTTTCGTTGGAGCTGAAACAAACAAGTGATTATAATAGTGTATCAAGTTTTGAGGAATATATGGTAATGTATTGTTTATCCATTTGGACGTTTTCTTGTGTGATGTAACGTTGGTTGCCACTAACTTTTTGATGTTACAGTGAATTATATGTTGTGTTGATGTAAAGCTTTTTGACTTGGGTATTATACTGTAAAATGCAGTGATTAGTGATGAGTAGTCTTGATGAAGTGCTGTATGGCGAGTCTTTGCTTTTGTGCAATGCGTCCGTAATTTGTTTAATGTTCTGTTTGTGACTTAATTTCCTTACTAATTGTTATTAAAGTACATTTAAGTTATAGTGGGGTTGTCACTGTTTCCTGATATATTCTCCTCGTAAATCCTTACCATAGAGAGAGATTTTTTTTTTTTTTTTATGTTACATGGGGGCCTGTCGAACGAAACCCGAACGTATCCCTACTCAATTTTTGATCCCATTCTATCGAACGAAACTCTAACATATCCATACTCAGTGTTTACTCATTCTGTCGAAACGAAACCCGAACGTATCCTTATTAATTGTTGCTTTATTCATGTCGAGCGTATTCGACCATAACTTGAACGTATCCCTACTGTTAATTGCTTTTCAGTACTTCCATGTACTTTAGAGAGGGGGGGAGAGTTGTGATAGTGTTAGTGCTATAATATTTGTCTTGCTGTGTTATTTTGAGCAGGTTATTAAAGATGTTTGATTTGAAAGATTTCATACGTAGTCCTAGTAGTGAAAAGTTAGAAGGTATAACTAAAATAACTGGATTTGTTGTAGCTAGGTACTATATGTAGAAGTATCAGAATCTGAAAGGAAGCAAGAAATCTCAAATAAAGTAAGTGAGGCGCTAATGACTTTAGGCATTTTTGTCTGATAAGAAGGGTTGTTACTAATGAGTTGGGAAGAGGAAGAAAACTGATAGCCAGCAAAGCGCTAGGTGAGAATAATACAGAGGGTAGTGCAAGTGAAGAGGAAGGGGCCAAAGCCGTACGTGAAAAACAAAGTCGCGCAAGGTTTAAACCAAAAAAGTCCAAACTTTTTTATGAAGGGATGAGTGTTGAGCAGATGCAGATTCATTTGCAAATAGTTAGATTAGAGAATGAGAAAGCTGTTGAACTAAAGAAGTTAGAAATGAGAGAGCTGAAAAGGTTAGGAGATTGGGGTTGAGCAAAAGAAGATAGAAGCTGAGAAAGAGGTTGAGCAAAAGAGGATAGAGCTAGAGATGAAGAAACTTGAAGTAGAAGAAAAGTCCAGAGAAATACCAAAATATTTTAGAGTAGACAATGCAGTAAAAAGTGTACCAATTTTTGTTGAAAATGAAGTGGATGGCATTTTTTTTACAATTTGAGAAAGTGGCAGAACAGCGTGAATGGCCGAGAACGTCATGGAGCACGTTGGTTCAAACCTCCTTTCGAGGAAAGGCTAGGGAAGTATTTGCTTGCCTTATCTTTAGATAATGATTCCAATGGATTATGAGAGAGTTAAATCTGAAGTTTTGAAGGCTTATGAATGGGTGCCAGAGAGGTATAGAGAGAAGTTCAGAAGCTGGATAAAAGAGACAGTCGTACTCATATGGAGTATGCACGGGAACAACGCCTGTGGTATGATAGGTGGATGAATGCCCGAGAAGTTAATGGTGATTTCGGTAAACTTCAGGAACTTATCTTGCTTGAGCAGTTTCAAGGATGGTATTAATCCACTTATTAAAACATATTTGGATGAACGTGATGTAGATAATGTCGATGAAGCCACTAGATTGTCTGATAATTATGCATTGGACCCATGAAAACAAGCTTGTGACGTTGGAACACTCCAGAAGGTTAGACCCACAATGACGTTGAAACAGAATCTCATAAGCTATATAATACCTGAAAATTGTCCACTCCTAAATTGGAAGGGCAGAGTTTGGGAAGAGCAGCAAATTTAAAAACAAGGCACAGGTAAGACTACGAGTTCACAGGTATCATCTCGTGGAGTCTATAATAAATCCTTTAATAGAGGTGGTGAGAGGGGCAAGTTCGATATAATTCTAGGTCCTAGTGTTAGTGCTGGACCAAGCAGGATACAGTGTAAATGATCAGTTTACACCTAGTTACCAAAATATAGGCGAAAATTTTAGAGATTTTGTATGTTTCAGTTGTGGCAAACCAGGACACATCAGTAGGAGTTGTCCACACGCACAATAAACCGTCCAATTCAAGTGGTAAATAAAGTTAAAGATAAACCTGTACATTTTAAGGATGATCATAAACCTGAAAATAATACCATTGCATTGTTGAATCAACCACAAGCATGTGGTGACAGAGATCCTTGTTTTTTTTGTTTGTTTCTTTCTCCCCTTAGGCCAGGTAGGAGGTATTGTAACGATAGCATCGACAGTAATAATATATGTGATGTTGATGAGAATATAGGTTACAAAATAGGTAACAATGATGTTCAAAATGTTAGTAATGTTGGTTGTATTGAGAATATTGTAAAAGGAAATGGAGTGAGATTACCTGAAGAGAAGTCCACATCCAAAGTACTGAATTGTATGACCCTTTTATGGGAGATGGTTGGTTACACCTCCCTTGTGTTGAAAAAGGAAAGTAAGGTGGTTAAGAGATACCGGAGCGGTACAGTCTGTAATGATAAGAAATATGTATGACCAGTGGAAGGATACTGGAGGAGTATGTACTTCTGCGTGGGTTTGGACCTGAGTTTTCAGCTCCATTAGTAGAAGTAAGGTTAGAAGAAAACTCCAGTTAATTTCGGGAATATTGTTAAAATTGCTTTGGTGAGAGGAATCCCAGTGTCAGGAGTAGAGTTAATTCTTGGAAATGATGTTATTGGTGGAGACAAAAGTTTTTTGGTAAAGCAGTAAATCCAAATTTTGGACAGAAAAAACCCTTTAATTCTTCATTTATTACAGAAGTTGAATGTACATTTCCAAACTTTATTCCCTGCTTGTGCAGTTACTACAGAAGTAAGAGTTGGCCGAAGGAAAGGTAAATGATGACGACGGTTTGGATTTACAAAACTTGTTTAAAGATAGTCCGGAACACTACAAGTAAGTAAGTCAGTACTCCTTTGCGAATGCTGAAAGTTAATAAGGAAGAATTTGTTAAATCTCAATTGAAGATGATAATTTGAAGGTAATAAGAGATAATGTGCCCTTGTTGATATAAATGATATCGAGAAGGAAGGCAAGTTTACTTTAAAGGATGGAATCCTAATGAGGAAGTTCACGAGTAGAAATGTTAATAATGATGTAGAACAAGTGTCATTCCAAGTAGTTATAGGAATTTTGTTCTAGGTATTGCTCATGACTGTAGTTATTCTGGTCATTTAGGTATAAACAAAACTTATGAGAAATTATTAAGGTATTTTTTTTTGGCCTAAGATGCGGAAAGATTGTAGTGAATATTGTAAAAATTGTGATTTATGTCAAAAAGTAGGTAAAGCTCAACATGACCCTAAGGTGATGCCATTGCAACCCATTGAAGTTCCAGGAGAACCCTTTGAGAACTGGTTTTGGGATTGTAGGACCTCTGCCTAGGTCTAGCAAAGGTAACGAGTATTTGCTGACAATTATGTGTAGTGCTACCAGATTTTCCAGAGGCTATTCCTTTAAGAACAGTGAGTGCTGATAAGATAATTGAAGCGCTTAACAAGTTCTTCTCGCTGGTATGGTTTGCCAAAAGAAGTTCAAACCGACCAAGGAACCAACTTTACGTCTAGAAGTTTACCTCATTTTTAGCTTGTCAGAATATTAAGCATTGCTTATCATCTCCTTATCACCCACAGAGCCAAGGAGTGGTCGAACGATTTCATCGAACCTTCAAAACCATGCTTCGCACGTACTGTGAAATGAAAAGGAATGGGATGTCTACATACCAATGTTGCTATTTGCCGTTCGTGATAGCGTACAGTCATCGTTGGGTTATTCTCCTTTTCAGTTAGTATATGTCCATCAGGTAAGGTCACCCATGGAGGTGATAAAGAATCAGTTGATTTCAGATGAGAAGGATTCTAGCACGTTTACAAGAAATGAAAAGAAAAATAAAGAAATATGGAAAGTAGCACATGAGAATCTTAAAGTAGTACAAGAAGAGATGAGGAAATTACGACAAAAAGGCTGCAAACGTGAACTCTACATAGGAGATAAGGTTCTAGTGTATCTCCCTACAGCTGGTAAGGTTTTTAACCAGAAGTATATAGGACCTTGCACGGTGAAGGAAAAAGTAAGTGATGTTAATTATCGAATTCAATTTCCTACAGGACGGAGGAAAGTTAAACTTTCCATATTAACAAATTAAAGAAGTATAACGAATCCAGTGGAGTGTTGTCAATTGCAAAAGAGGATGATGAAAAAGACGTTGAAGAAGAAATTGAACTTAGATTAAAAAATACAGATTATTTGAGTGATGATGAAAAATTTAGGAAGTTATGTATTCATTTATCTGATGAACAGCAGCATGCATGATTTTAAAGTGCTAATTCAAAACTTTTCAGATCTATTTTCAGACCATCCTAAAAGGATAAAAGGAGTACAACATAAAATCAGGTTGAGAGAAGAGACTCCAATAAATCAGCGTCCATACAGAATGTCGCCGAGGCAACAACAACAGTTAAAGACCCGAAGTTGCTTATTTACTGAAACACGGACTAGCAGAGGAAAGCCATAGTGAATGGGCTAGCCCATGTATTCTAGTCGACAAACCTGACGGAAGTGCAAGAATGTGTACAGACTATCGAAAGGTAAATAACGTACTATAAAGATTCATATCCTATGCCCAGAGTAGAAGATATAATTGATAATGTAGCAAAGTTTCCTTTTTTAAGTAAAATTGATTTATTGAAAGGATACTATCAAATTGAGTTAGACAAAAACAGCAGGGATATTGCTGCATTTGTTACACCCCATGGACTTTATAATTATAAGGTAATGCCATTTGGTTTATGTAATACACCTCTGACTTTCCAACGTCAGATGAATTATATCTTGAAGGATTTCGAAGGTGTATTTGTTTATTTAGATGACATTATTATTGTTGGAGAAACCTGGGAAGATCACATTAAAAAAGTATATGATGTTTTTAAGAGGTTATTAGAATTTAATGTTACGATAAACCTTGCCAAATGTGAATTTGGAAAAACTACAGTTCAATATTTAGGTCATGAAATAGGAAGTGGCCAAGTGAAACCTGTTGATTGTCATATTGAGGTCATAAAGAATTTGACCCTCCCTACATCTAAACGTGGAGTGATGAAATTTTTGGGAACAGTGGGGTATTACAGAAAATTTTGTAAGAACTTTTCAGATGTAGCCTACCCATTAACAGAGTTGCTGAAAAAGGATGTGAAGTTTGTGTGGTCAAAGGAATGTGATGATGCCTTCAATAAACTTAAGCTCATGTTAATGTCTATGCCAGTACTGAAATCCCCAGACTTTAATCTACCATTCAAGTTACAGGTACTCCAGTGAAGTAGGAGCTGGCAGTGTATTATTACAGGAACATAATGGTGTTTTACACCCTGTATCTTACTTTTCAAAGAAATATAATAGCCACCAGTTAAATACAGTATTTGTTGAAAAAGAAGCTTAAGTTTTTAATTTTGAGTTTAATGCACTTTGAGATATACTTGCTTAACAGTAACTTTGAAATAGACGTATATACTGATAATAACCCTTTAACTTTATTAATAAATGTAAGCACAACAATAAGAGAATTTTAAGATGGTCTTTATTTTTGCAACCATTCAAACTAATATTCCCATATAGCAGGCAAAGAAAATGTCATTGCAGATTCTCTCTCTAGATCTGTTGATTATTTAAAGGAAAGTGCTTGTTACCAACGACGTGGCAGTCTCCGATAGTTGCTAAATGGAAGTAGCTAATGTTTAAGATTGTAAGAGTGAAAATTCAGCATGGACTGAGGAGAGAGCCGCTGAGTTAAAAGGGGGGGAATGTAAAGGAATATTGATTTATTGAATGTAAAATTGCAGAAAAGGTTGAAAATTTATATTTGCATAGAAAAAAAGTGTACACACTAGACAACAGATGGCAGTAGCGCTTGGCGTAGGCGGTAGTCGCCAAGGATAATGTACCGAAACAATGATATTTGGTCCATGGATGTCTAGCGTGAGTCTGGTATATAAAGGCCCAAAACGACGATTTTCGTTGGAGCTGAAACAAACAAGTGATTATAATAGTGTATCAAGTTTTGAGGAATATATGGTAATGTATTGTTTTATCCATTTGGACGTTTTCTTGTGTGATGTAACGTTGGTTGCCACTAACTTTTTGATGTTACAGTGAATTATATGTTGTGTTGATGTAAAGCTTTGTGACTTGGGTATTATACTGTAAAATGCAGTGATTAGTGATGAGTAGTCTTGATGAAGTGCTGTATGGCGAGTCTTTGCTTTTGTGGCAATGCGTCCGTAATTTGTTTAATGTTACTGTTTGTGACTTTTAATTTTCCTTGACTAATTGTTATTAAAAGTACATTTTAAGTTATAGTGGGTTGTCACTGTTTCCTGATATATTCTCCTCGTAAATCCTTACCATAGAGAGAGATTTTTTTTTTTATTTTTAAATATATATATATATTACAATATATATATATATATATATATATATATATATATATATATATATATATATATATAATATATATATATATGTGTGTGTGTGTGTGTGTGTGTGTGCATGTGTGTGTGTGTGTGTGTGTGCGTATAACTGAATCACGAAAGTTAGGAACGTGATAAATTCATAAATAAAGATATATGCCACGTAAAGGACGTTTGGACGTCGAAAGGTCTGGCGGGTACTCCGTTGTTTATTTTCCTTCGTGGCATATATCTTTATATATATAAATATAAATATATAACCATATATATATATATATTTATACACAATTTATTTTCCACAAACTAAAAAACAAATGAAATAGCACAAAACTTCTACGATTCATGACACAATCTGATCTCACCCAGCGCTGCACTTTGCAAATCCTAGAACTGAAAGCTTGGCCATGAAGCATTCAAAGGATTAAAGGATTTTCTATAAAAGGATTTGTTGTTACAGCTGCTCTGAGACCCTCTGAGGGGAGTGAACTCTCGAATTCATCAATGACCTCCGTCCTATGTAAATTAATGCTGGGTCATCCGCATTGACTTGATAGTAACTTGATCTAAAAAAAAAAAAAAATTACAGTACAGCTGTTATCTTCTTAACGAAGAAGGACTAAATGACCTGATTGAAAATAATGTAAGTATTTTGCTTACAAGCAAATATATTACCTAGTCATAATGGTTCATAACAAGACCCACAAGAACAAGGCGTGATCCGACCTTCAGCTTACTTGAGGCATGCGTTTAAATCTACGGTCAAATAGAGCGTTCTTTCACCAACGAAAATCAAAATAAATCGCCATATTTTATTATAAATAATTTCTCTGTACTGTTTAACATGCACATTATTTATTTTCTTACATTTTCATTGTAATAAATATCCTATCCTAAAATCCCTGTATCTTTAACTCAACGCGAAACACCTTTCAGACCTTTTTAGGCTTTCCTATCCCCCAACAAGAACAACAACAGCAACAATAATAACAACAACATCAAAGTAGTTTTCATTGCTTACTCCCCGAGTAAGCGAAAAAAGTACCGTACTGCTGTTGTCTTCTTAACGAAGATAATACAAGTGTTTTGCTTATATATAAATATGTTACCTAGTCACAATGATTCCTAACATAATGGAAAGTATGGTTTTAAAATTATGTATTCTTTCGGATTCTGATTGTTTTTCAGTGTAGGACGATGAATTAATTATACGTTTGTTTAGCTACAACCAGTTTTTATTGTGAAAATTATTAACAGTTCAGAATGTAATTATCAGTAAAGGAAAGTGTCGAATGGCAGGTAAATAAAGTGTATACACACATACACAAACACACACACACACACACTCTATATATATATATATATATACATATATATAAATATTATATTATATTAATATAATAATAAATTATTAATAATATTAATGGTATTATAATGTATATATATAATATATATATATATATATAATTAGTATATATATATAGTTATATATATATATATATAATATATATATATATATATATATATATATATTTTGAATAACTTGATCACGAAGTATATAAAACGTGATGCTATGTATAAATAAAGGTTTTTTGCCATGAAGGAAAAAATGAAAAAGCGAGATAGCCAAGTACTTTCGGTCCTGTTCGGACCCTTTACTGGGGCAAACTGATTTTACAAAGAACAACATAGTCAAAAGAAGGCTTAATATACAAACTGACACTACCAGATTAACCATAAGGGCGATTTTCACTCTACAAGAAAGGAGGAGCCGCCAGAGGCTAGCCACACCTTGAAGGATACCCACAGTAAACAAGTGATTCTTCCAGAAAACAGTACATTTTGAAAAAAACACGGGAGCATATACAATTTAATATCATGAATTTCTACACAAATTTTCCCAACAAAAATTATTATTAATGAAAAGACGAAAGAAAATATAAATATATATATATCGAGCAATAGAAAGAGGGAGAGAGAATATCGAACCAGAGAGAGAGAGAGAGAGAGAATGTTTATGAAGGACCTCAAAATAAATGAACAACTAATAAATTAGTCCCACTGGTTATATATTTTCAGGTTTTTATAAAAAATATTTATTTTTCCTCTCTCTCTCTTCTCTCTTTTCTCTCTCTCTCTCGTTTATCTCTCTCATCTCTCTCTCTCTCTCTGGTTCGATATTCTCTCTCCCTCTTTCTCTTGCTCGATATATCCTTCAAGGTGTGGCTAGCCTCTGGCGGCTCCTGCTTTCTGTAGAGTGAAAATCGCCCTTATGGCTAATCTGGTAGTGTCAGTTTGTATATTAAGCCTTCTTTTGACTATGTTGTTCTTTGTAAAATCAGTTTGCCTCAGTAAAGGGTCTGAACAGGACCGAAAGTACTTGGCTATCTCGCTTTTTTCATTTTTTTCCTTCGTGGCAAAAAACCTTTATATATATATATATATATATATATATATATATATATATATATATATATATATATATATATATATATATATATATATATATATATATATATATATATTATATATATATATATATAATATATATAATATATATATATATATATATATATATATATATATATATATATATATATATATATATATATATATATATATATATATATATATATATATATATATATATATATATATATATATATATATATATATATATATATATATATATATATATATATATATATATATATATATATATATATATATATATATATATATATATATATATATATATATATATATATATATATATATATATATATATATATATATATATATAGGCACGACTAACAGTTATCATTAAAGAAAAATTAAAAATTACCGGCAAACTAAAATGTACATATAAATAGCCAAAACACAGCTAACAAGTATCAATTAAAAATAGAAATTAATAGAAAACACACACACACACACACACACACGGACAACTTTACTCTCAGTCCACACATACCCAGAGACCATGTTTTCTTTAGAAGCTCATCCGGACCCAGTTCCTCTCGCGAGAGAAAATCAAATTTTTGTCTCCATTCGGCCACTCTCAAGACGCCCCTGTATATTTCAACTCAAGTCTTCCATCGGAGTACTTCAATTTACTTCTCTTGATCCTTTCAGTCAGTGTCTATTTTAGCGAATCTTTCTTTTAATTTTTTTTTATTAATTTACTTAGTGCTCAGAAAGCCCTTCATAGAATCCCTCTTTACACTTTTTTTTTTTATTATTTTTACACAGATTTACATTTATTTTTCACGTTATTGTGCGAGTCCTTTGCGGTTTAAATTAAACCTCAACGGACTCACAAAATAACGTGAGAAATAAATGTAAATCTTTGTAAAAATTGAAAAAATGAAGTGCAAAGATGAATACTATGTTAATTTGATCATTGGTTATTCTGAAATACTCTCACTTATTTTTAGACTAAATATTCCATCGGAAGAAAGCTGAAGCCCAATAAATAATTATAATCTGAGGTAACCGACACTATGGCTGCCGAAATCGAGACTATTCAAGGCAATAAAAGCGTTTTAGTAACTTCTGACTTTGATAATAACAAACATTCTTCCCTAAACAACACAGCGCAAATCATGTACCTAAGAAATAGGACTGAAAAGTGTTACTAATTCTTGAATTCTTGAAATAATAACAGAGTAACTGACCCGATTACATTTCGTATTGCAAATATAACTACACACAGCATCGGTGGCACTGACGCTGTATCATCGTGTTCACAATATATATTATATATATACTATATATATATATTATATATATATATATATATATATATATATATATATATATATATACATATATATATGTATATAATCATTTGTAAATATTCATGTATTTGTAAGTTATCGTGTATTATCTAAGTAAATATAACAGCCTTTTAAACAAACGTATACAGAACGAGTTTCTGAATAGGTGTTACTTTTATGTTAATGCGTGTCTCACTATATAGTCAAAAAGTACTTATTAGTTGCTAAGTAATTAATTCAGTTCTTGTAAATTAGTTAACCATCATTCAGTGCTGAGCCATTTCCAGACTTGTCAACTCGTATATGCCTTAAAGAGTTTGTATATCAGGGATCTCACTAGACAGTTAAATAGAACTTGTTTTTATTCATTACTTGCTATTCTAAGCCCTTTTGAAAAGCTAAATATTTAATATTCAGTACTGAGCTATTTCCAGACTTGGTAACTATATGCCTTAAAAAGTTTGTATAATATCAGGGATGTCATTATTCAGGTAAAATAGTACTTCTTTTTATTCATTACTTGCTATTTCAACTCATCTTGTAAACAAGTTATTTATCATTCTAGGGAAGCCTCCAGCTTTACACCCTCTCTTGAAGCTACCAAATTCATCCCTTTCTGTATTAGTTATTCAGGACCCCGAGGAAGCCTTCTATTGGTAATCTTATATGTGACCAATCAGGTATTCTGTCCAGGTGCCTTACACCGCGTTCACATCCAATTCCTACAAAAAAAAAAAAAAAAAAAAAAAATTGTTTTCTCTGTTTGTTGGGTGGAAGGATTCTACCTTTTCCCAGACAATGATTCGAGTTCTGGTAAAGGAGAGTCCTATAAAAAAATCATAGAATTGATGGTGAAAATTGTCCACAAAATTACTTGAACATTAGCAATACTTTCTATTTCTAAATCAGTAGTAATGTTACATATTACAGAGGAGAACTGAAATAAGAAATGGCATTCATCAGGCCAATTAAGACATACCACCAAAAAATTAAAATTAATCAAATACATTATTAATTCACAGTGGTTAGTGTCTTACTATGCCACTCAAGGGTCGCAGGTTCACGTCCCCCCAGGGCGATGCAAAATCACTGGCTCTGTATCATGATCAGTTACTGCTGCAGTGCTGGGTCTGATGTGGGAGGTTGAAACCAACATTCTTTGGAAGCTTGAATTTCAAAGCAACGGCCCCTTTGGTGTGCTTGTTCCATGCGAATAGGTTTCATCTACTGAAATAATCAGTAATAATAAACATATCCTTGTTCTAAGGGTTCCACAATAATAAGAATGTTAAAAGTTCGTGTATGATTTATAAACCCTTCCCTGGGTTCATCTTCAGTCCAAGATGAACCTAGGGAAGGGTTCGAAAGGTTTTATAAATTGTTTATAAATGGTAAACGAACTTTTAACATTCTTATTATTGTGGATCCCTTAGAACATTATATAAACTCTCGTGACAACTAAAATCATATTCTTCCGAGAACAGATTTTTGATTAAATTTTATTCTAGGAACAATACGAGAATTATAGCCCTTTGGTACTTTTATAGCTGCAACTAGTACTTTCCATTTTCTATTTTTGTTTTGTGTTTTAAAACTACTATTCAGTGGCGCCTCCGAAACCCGATTTTCCTCTCCCTTGGAATTTGCTCCGCACGAAATAACCTTTTCCATCCTACGAGGTCCTACAACACTCCCCCCCCCCACCCCCACATCCCCTGCCCTGTAGCCCATCCCCCTAGCAGGAATCTCGCGCCCCTAAGGATGAAAGGATTCCGAGCACGGGTCGACCTCTCGTTAGGGCAGGACATGAGCTTCGGCATAGGAGAGAGAGAGAGAGAGAGAGAGAGAGAGAGAGAGAGAGAGAAACGTTAGGTTATTTCAAACTCTTCGGATTTTTCTAAGGTACTGATTTTTTTTTCTTTTTGGTCAATTCTTTTTTTTTTTTTTCAACCAAAATAGAAAACTTTGATTATTGGAAGTGTCCCCAAGCACATTATTTAAGAATTATTAGATTTGTAATAAAGAAATAAAAATAAAAAGGACTTGATTTTTTATTAATAAAACCTATTTGATACCGTTAAAAGTACAAAAAATATAAAGAATTCTTTAAGAATATTGATTAATAAAACTAGGGTAAAATAAACCGTCATACAATATCCGGTGTAATCTAGCTCAAATCGTATCGTATCAATTCAGTTTTAAATTTTCATCGACGACCATAAAAAACTAATTGCAACTATGCATACAAAACTGTATAAACACCATTACAAACATGCAGTGTTTATTTCGGAAGGCTAAGGCTATAATTGAAAATGGCAAAAGAATTATCATTATTATATATATATATATAATTATATATATATTATATATATATATATATATATATATATATATATATATATATATATTTTTGCATTCTGAAAAAATATTACTTATAATGATTCCCCTCCTACGCATTCTACCATGCTGTTGACCTATAATTTCATTTTTGGAGCGTTACTTACGAAATAAATAAACCAAAATCAGTAGCACGAAATGAAATACATTATCAATACATTATCATTCTATGAAAAGATGAAATTCTATGTTCAATATATTATCATCCTATGAAAAGATATGGAAACAAGTTTCATTTGCGGTTTCGAATATTTGTGCTTGAGGTACTGGTCTGTAGGAACATATGACTGAGTATAACAAAAATATGAATCTTTTGGCACACAAGTGTAAACTGGTTAGAATAACGCATCTGTGATCCATTCGAATGGCTATATTTTTTAAGGAACTATATGCACGTGCAAGGCTGCAATTACAATGGTTAGTCAGGGGTGGGTGGAGATTTTTGTGTGCACTGGATGATATACTATACAGCATTTAAAAATAAATCCTAGCAAGAGTTGAGTTTCGAGAGAAAACAGAAATTTAGAAGTACTAGATGTTGGTACAAGTGGTGAAAAAATAGTAGTAGTTATATATTGGATGTTAGTATGAGGACAGAGGTTAAATATTCTGTTAATGAATGATTCCCACAGAAGGATCCCTAAGTACAGATTACTTAAGAAGGCAAAAGTACTCCTACACACAAAGTATTTACAGGGCAAAAGCACTCCTATGTACAGAATATTCAGAAGGTATTGGGACTCCTACAAATTGATTCCTAAGTACGAAGTACTTAGAAGGCATAACGATTCCTATGTATAGAGTATTTAAAAGGCAACATAACTCCTACAAAAGGTTTCCTAAGTACAGATAACTTACAGGGCAAAAGGATTCCTATGCACAGAGTATTTAGAAGGCAACAGGGCTCCTACAAAAGGATTCCTACGTACTGAGTTCTTAAGAAGTCAAAACGATTCCTATGTACACAGTATTTGGAAGGCAACAAAACTCCTACAAAGGATTCCTAAGTACAGGGTACTTACAGGGCAACAGGACTCCTAAAAAGGATTCCTACATGCAGAGTACTTAAGTGGGCAAAAGGATTCCTATGTACAGAGTATTTAGAAGGCAGCAGGACTCCTACAAATGGGTTTCTACGTACAGAATACTTAGAAGGCAACAGGATGCCTCCAAAAGAACCGAGAAAGAAGAGTACCTTTGAGTAGCATAAGATAGAGTCAATACCATGGTTTATTTTTTTTTTTTTTTGGGGGGGGGGGCGGGGTGGGGGGGTGTTAGCTCTGCCACTGAAGTGAGATTCTGATGATGAATGCTAATGGAAGGTAAAAGTAAAAACTAAGATGGACTGTCTATGCAGCATATGTGAAGTGAAATATGCTGACAGTGCGAGATAAATTGAAATAAGAAAAATTATGAAAAATATTAGCAAAGGTGAAGATATGAATGTGTTTTGATGCAGTTTTGTCACTTGGAAAGAACTGAAGGAGAAATTTTTGAAAGACGACGACTTAGAAAGCAATGGCTATATGAGAAGGGAAGGGTGTTGGCACAGAAATGCCCTAAAATCCAAGGAACAATTGGGTACTTTCATGACATATAGGAGAATCGAAGTGTCTACGAAGTGCTCAGGTATCTGCAACACTAAACTTATGACCAAGTCATATAGAAATGCAAAGCATATCAAATAAATCTCAAGTAACCTAGGAAATATAAACTACAAACTGAAATAACTGGAAACGTTAATTAAAAAAAGAAAGTTGAACTGCTGACCGAAAGGCAAGTAAATAAGATGAGTATTGCAATGAATGCTACTTTTTAAATTCATATTAAACCCCAAATTAAATTACTATAAAAATATGTATGAAGATAATTGAAGCTATAAAACAAAACATTTACAAATAAGTTGAATGCAATCTAGTATGAGATTCATTACGATATAGATTCTCATTAATATTAAAATTTTCTTTGTTAAGCTGTGCATATTCAAAATAGCATAGTTTACCATTATTAATGTTTGTAACAGTTTTCTATGAAATTATATACTAGAACAGAAAATGGTATTTATGGTAGACAAAATTAAAATGGTGTCCGCCTGCGGTCGAACTTTATGTGGGAGGAGAGAGAGAGAGAGAGAGAGAGAGAGAGAGAGAGAGAGAGAGAGAGAGAGCATATTGGTAATACTGAAGACTACTAGCGCTCCCCTTTGGTTCGGTAACCACCAGTTCACGTGCAAAATGGATGCCTTGTTTTGTACCAGCCCTTCGGGGATGAGCGTAAAAAAACACAAACAAAAGACGGTAGTAAATATCATAAACATGAACAGAAGACATAAGCGTACTCAAAATCATAAATAAAAGGCGGTATATATTCAGATCTGCGACTGGCGGGAACCAGGACGCGGTAGTGGTGTTTAGTTTTAAAGATGTAATCTTTCTTTTCATGTTGGTTTGAATAACCATTATTCTCAGAAACATCGACCCGACATAGAAGTGGGAAAAGATGCAGAAGAAGAAGAAGAAGAAGAAGAAGAAGAAGAAGAAGAAGAAGAAGAAGACGAACAAAAACAAGACTGAAATAAGCAACGAACAAAAAGATTATCACGTAGGCTAGGATTATAAACAAAAGTTCTGTGACTCCGGATGTACTCACTTCAACCTACGCCAACTAGTACAGATCTTACAACTAATGCCTTCTTCTTTCATGATGTGCTTATGTCAGAATCAGGTTGCTATGACAACCCTGGACCAATGGTCATAAAAAAATATATCCTAAGGTTGAGAAAATGCGAACTTTTTTGGGTCATGAATGCCAGTGCTTAGTTTGGAATTTTTTAAACGCACTTTGAAGATTGAAGCGTTTGTAATTATAAGACCCTGTAGCATTCAATACTACTAGCAAACAATTTATCAGAGTATATAAGAGTGTATCAGAGTAATAGTAATGGAATAGAATATAGGGAATTTATGCCAAAGGTAAAGAATAGGGACCAATCTAGTCATTCAAGAAAGAGAATTGAACGGAGGTACAGTAAGAGAAATGAAAGGGGTTGTAGCTATGGGACGAAGGGATACTGCAAAGAGCATTAAGCAATGCCTACAGTGCACCATGTGAAGTACACTAACGCCAATATCACCCTAAGGGATAGTAATTGTATTCATCTGTTAACGAATTGGCAGAGGGACATTATCTCTTAGTGATATTGGGGAATGAGACTTTTTGGCGTAGCCCGTTTGGCGTCCGCTGTTTCGGCTTGGCCGATTCGGCCGTGGCCGATTCGGCGTAGCCGATTTGGCATATAGAAATGAAATCGGCGGAGAGACTGTTAGGCATCAAATGACTACTTTGGTCGCTGTAAACGACATTTAGCCATCAATAGATACTGCGTCGTTATAGCGCAATTAGCTCTCATTTTAACAATTGTTTAACAATTGAACAATTGTTGTTTTTTTTTTTTTTTTTTTTTTTACATTTACTTTTTGGTAGCTTTAGAATTTTCAGTCGTCTAAGCTCTATTGTACGAAATGGAAGGAGATATTTTAACAAACGTGGAAGAATGCAAAGTGATTCACGATGGATACCTTTTTATTTTTGATGCAACGAGCAGAGCGATTCTGAATTAAAATTCTGGCGATGTGAACAGAAAAGATCGGTGTAAAGTAAGATTACATATGAAGGATGAAAAGTGATTCGCCAGTTGAATCAACATACCCATGAACCATCTGCTGCAAAAGTAGAAGTTGAAAAGTTGAAAACAAATATTAAGAAAAGAAGTGCTGAAACGCTGGAGCCACCAACCGTTGTAGTAAATGAATGTTTAACTGGCGCCTCTCAAGCAGCTTTAGCCATAGGGCCTGACTTGCCTGCAATGCGAAAACTTATTATCTAGGAAACGAAAAATTATTAAACAAAGCGCCAGCTAACCCAACTCATTTGGAGCAATTAGTTATACCCGAGTCCTATACACTGTATGTTCCCCAACTGGGTATGGAAGAAAAATTCTTATTGGGAGACACAAGGAGGAAAGGCAGTAATAGAATTTTAATATTTGGAAGGAAAATAAACTGGCTTCAGCATTTAGTCTTCTCAGAAATTTGGTTTGCCGACGGAACTTTCACCATTGCGCCAAGTCTTTCATCAAGTATATGTTATATCGGCTAAGAAGCACGATGGAGTTATTCCTATAGTTTATGCTCTTCTTCCTAACAAGCAAAGATTAACTTATTCTCGTTTATTTGAGTTACTTAAAACCATCGAACCAATTTGAGACCAGTTTCTATAATTTGTGATTTTGAGCAAGCTGCCATTCATGCCTTTCAAGATGCATTTCCCACCGCTCGAATTAAGGGATGTTTTTTTCCATCTAGCCCAAAACATGCACAGACATCTTGTTTCATTGGGTTTATCGAATCGCTATAAAACCGACTCGGACTTTGCGTTATGGGCTAAAATGATTATAGCGCTCGCCTTTGTGCCATTATAAAAGATGGACGAATACATAGATACACTAGCAGTGGGTCTTCCAGACGAACTAATACCCTTGTTCCATTGGTTCGAAGACACTTATATTGGACGACAGAATAGGCGTCGAATGCAAGAATGAACCCTATGTTTTGCTCCCGAGATCTGGAACCTTTATGAACGCACTGTAAATGGATGAAGATCGCACTAACAATCACGCTGAAGCTGCCAATCGACGTCTACAATTTCGAACTAGGAATGCATCATCCTTCCATCTGGAAATTTATTGATGCCTTGAGGAAAGTTCAGAAAGGACGTGATGCATTTCAAGTTTTTTATTTACATTATTCCACTAGTCTTTTGATAATGTAAAAATTTTTACTGTTTTATTTTTCTGAATAATGTTCAGAAAGGACGTGTTGTATTTCTAGAAAAATTAATCGAACAAAGACGTCGAAACAATCTGACGCCTAAACGGCTACGCCGAATAGTGCTATTAGTTTTCTGACGCCGAATCGGCCAAGCCGAAACGGCAGCGCCAAATGGGCTATGCCGAAACGTAGCAAACCCTGATATTGGGGAGCCTTGCCTGATAATGAACATGGCAATGTTTGTTTTTTGTTGTTTGCCATGAAGTTATTTTTTATGGAGTAAAATCATGGTGTAACACTCGTACTGACGTCATCCTGAAGCTGAGTACCTTTATTTTATTGTAAAATTTTCAATAAAATCAAGCGTAAAAAGAAAATAGTCCATAGGACATTTTGCCCAACCGGTGGCGTCTTTTGACATCTTATGAATCTCATATGAAATGTGCTATTTCAACCTTCAATACTTGCCCTCTTGACAGAGATTTGTAGATTTACATGCCCAGTTGATGGATGCCACCGCTCAAAATTACCACTATCAGACTCTCAGAGCTTCTCTCATGTCACCTATTGGAATTACCGGCTACTCCATGAGTAAGAGGCCGTGCTGGCATGTCGCCAGCTTAATAAAATACAACAGCAACCTTAATAAAATACAACAGCAAGGAGGTGTCACATTCAATCAAGGCAGTTATGAACACCGAAGAAGACCCGAAAAGGAAGATCTTATATATCAAGGCCATGGAGACTATAGAAACAACATAGACAACCCTCTGACACCTGTGCATTCTCAAAGCTTTTGCTTCCTTTATCCTTTATCTTCCCGCCACTGGCCAGTGGCATAAGGCTGATACAGTTCCTCTCCATCTGTCTCTATATCCCGAGCCATTTCCCTCGCTTCCTCTAAGTTTTTGGATTTCATCCTCAAAAGATCCCTGACTTATGTCCTATCCACCTCGTTCTTGGTCTGACCCAGCGGTTCTTCTTCCTATTTGTACTGCTCTCAGTGCTCTCCTGGGGTCTCTATTCCCATCCATCCTCTCAACATGTCCAAACCATTTCAGCCTTACCCTCTTCAACCTGGTACTGACTGGCCTTTGCCTCAATCTCACCCTGATGTCTTCATTTCTAACATAATCTTCCCATTTAATGCCAAGTATCCTTCTCAGCAGCTTCATCTCAAAAGCATCCAACCTTTTCTCCTCTGTTCTGGTCATTGCCCAGGTGGACGAGCCATACATCAGGACTGGTAGTACTACTGCATTGAATATTCTCATCTTAGTTCTCAAGCTGATTTCATACCTTGACCAAAACGTTTTTCTCAGAACCTCAAAAGCTCTTGCTGCTCCTAGTTTTCTTCTTTGTATATCTTCAATTTGCCTCCCGTCTGCTGTTACCACACTTCCCAGGTAAACAACCTTCTCAACTTGCTTGAGTTCCTGTCCTCTGATTGTCATATCCTCCATGTGCGCCCAATCATCATCCTTACTCACAACCATGATCTCGCTCTTCTTTGTGCTGATGTTCAAGCCAAATTCTGTGTCTCTGTCTCCATCCTCATTACCATACCTACCTACCGCTACCAGCCCACGTATCCAGCAACCAACGCAACATCATCATCAATGTCCAAATCCATAAAAACTTCTCCACCAATACGAACCCCTCTGTTTTCATTGGAACTCCATCACTCTTCTCATTATATGTGGTCAATAGTATACATTAAACAAGGTGGGTGACATAACACATCCCTGTCTTAGCCCACTTCCAACTGGGAACCAGTCACTTTGCTGTCCATCCAGCTGTACACAGCTGCACACTCCTTGGTACCAGTTCTTAAGTATCCTTATCACTTTCAGTGGTATACCATAGTGTTCTGCTACTCTCCACATTCCATCTCTCCATACTGAATCATACGCTTTCTCCAGTCTATAAAAGCACAGAATATTGGCTTTGCATAATCCCATCTCTTCTCAATTATCTGTCTTAAGGTGAAAATTTGATCCCACTGTTGACCTTCACTTCTAAAACCACACTGCTGTTCTCTAAGTTTCTCTTCTACTATAGGTCTTATTCTGTTAAGTATTACTCTCATGAATATCTTCCCTTGGACTGACAGTAAACTTATGCCCCGATAGTTACCACACTCCCTTTTGCTTCCCTTATTTTTATATATTGGTATCATAATTGCCTTTTTCCAATCACTTGGTACCACCTCTGTTTTCCAAACTATGCTAAAAACAACTCTTAATGCCTCTATCATCCTTCGTCCTCCTGCTTTTAGCATCTCTCAGTTATCCCGCACACGCCAGCAGTTTTTTCCATTTTTTACAGATTTTAAGGCCTCTTTCACCTCTTCTGCACTAATGTCTTCTTCTTGTACCTCCAGAGCCTCGTTTAAATCTGCAATGCACTCATCCCTACCGGTAGTATCAACATTAGAGTCTTTTGCTTATACAGGAAAAAAATAAAAACTGTACTTTGTGCTAAACACCAGAGAGAGAGAGAGAGAGAGAGAGAGAGAGAGAGAGAGACAATGATCAACCTTTTTTGCCCCTGATTAAACTTAAAAAACCAGTGACGTATACGATGTATATACCTTCCAACACCTCAACCTGGTTTAGGGGGTCAGACATAATTACGAATTTAAACAAATTCCAGTTAATTTTACCCTATGGCAATATATTGGCAATTGACCACCAATGACTGACAACTGGCACAAGGAACACAAGGAATTTCAGCCTGCTGATAGGATGGCAGGACATGCCAGTCTTGTAAAAGCACTGGCTTTATTAGCCTTAGCCCCTCTACACTTTACAGACATACTGTTCTGCACCAGTCACCATTCATTCAGTGTACCAGTACCTTCTTGGGTATAAGGCAGGGCTACTCTCACTACTATCGCTTGCTTTCAAATATCAGTCAACACTGTGTTGACTGGTAGGTACAGAGTTGATTGGTTTTAAAAAAGCAGCAGAGATTGGAAATATGTGTTTGAAAGCAAGAGGTAGTAGTGATGGTAGCTGGCCATATGCCAAGGTACGGGTAATGTTCACAACACAACATTAGCTCCAGGAGTCAGTGATTACACCACTCAGGAAAGCAAATTCTAAAAAAGGTAAAATTGTGTATACAGTTAGCTGTTTCCCCTAAGGGGTCTCATTTCCATGTTTGTTATAAAGCCTAAAGAGACATACGAATATGCCACAGAAAAACGTCTAAGGGCAGAGAAGATCTTGGGATCAGAGACAGGGATAAAGATAAAACGTAACACTGAAACATTCCACCCCAGGATAAATATTCTAAATATTCTCTGAGGTGAGTAGAAGAAATGACCAAGAAATGGGAAGATAGTGGTCATAATGTGAAGAAGAAATTTGAGGAGTCTGCATCATCAGCAAAACAAGACGAGTTGAAGATTTGTTTGTTTGGTGTTTTTACGCTGCATGGAACCAGTGGTTATCCAGCAACGGGACCAACGGCTTCACGTGACTTCTGAACCACGTCGAGAGTGAACTTCTGTCACCAGAAATGCACATCTCTCACCCCCCAATGGAATGCCCGAGAATCGAACTCGCGGCTACCGAGGTGGCACGCCAACACCATATCGACCACACCACTGAGGCGTTGACGACTTTAAGAGGTAATATGAATCAACTGCTACAGATTAACACATACAAAACCGTAACAGAAACACAAAACTTAAAATAAGAATAAACTCATTTGCAATGAACATATAACAGTGATTATCCGCCTCAACGTATAGTTTATATGTATAATTATATAGTAATTGAATATAATACATTGAGAATCATTGCTAAAACTCTTTCAAGAAAAACAATTGAAATTCCAATTCATATTTTTACCATAATACCTCACAGCATCTTCCTTCACAAAAACGCTAAAATTGTAATTCAAAGTTATTAGCGTCGAAACTATACGAGTACAAATAAAATAAAAACCAAAGTAATTAGTACGTAAGTGCGAAATGAAAGAGAGAGAGAGAGAGAGAGAGAGAGAGAGAGAGAGAGAGAGAGAGAGAAGAATCTGGGGTAATTAACTCAAAAGTAAATAAGAGAGATTCAGAAATTAGCGTAATTAAGGGACTAGAATTAGACTAATCTTCCCTCTTTCATTCTCGTTCAATGCTATTATTATTATTTTTATTATTATTATTATATTTGCGCGCTCTCTTCAGTTACTACGCTGCTCGTACGAAGGAGAGCATAATAGCCACACTGCTGAATCAGTAACAAACTTTTATTGCAGCCCCCCCGTGAAGAAAAGTAAAAAAAGAAAGGAAAAAAATAGAGAGAAGGAGAGTAGGAGGGTGGGAGATGGACTCCCTTATCCCCCCCACCGGACCGAGCAGTGAGAGGGAGGAGGGGGAGGGCGGGGTAGGACCCAAGAGACAGGAGCCAACCAGTTCCCGCCACGTGACGCAAATCTCCCGCGCACCGACCATGTAAACAGACCGCGCTGGCTCATCGCAACATTTTACAAATATATATCTCACTAAGGCTCATTTCCCACGCCACATGAAGGCAAAATAATCCTTAATAAAGTCCCCGGCGCGTCTGCCTTGGGATAATAAGGGAAAAGCCAGATACGCCGACTCTTATTGCTCTCACTCGCAGATTTTATTACGGGCGGCTTAGTCGGATTAGAACCAATGTCAACATGGCCACTTGGGGGAGGGAGGGAGGGGTAGGGGGGAGAAGGAGAGAAAGAGGCTGTGGTTCGCTTCGGTGATGAGAGAGAGAGAGAGTGGGGGAAGGGAAGTAGTCAATGCCACTTGGATAATGTTAAATACAACTTTAAGTGGCCAATATATTTTGAGGGAAACAGAAAGTGAGTCATTTCTCCAAACATTATGAGGTGAAATTACTTAAATAACATATAAGTTTATTGCAATTTAAGACACCAAGCTGGAAATGACTGAGAAATGAGAAATTTCAGCGCCTAACTCAACCTGAGATACGTGTGTACAATATAATTTATGGTTATTTGCAAATGTAAATGATTCTAAACATTTTAAACATTTCACAGCTCATAAATTATTCTAAATATTTTACATATTTTACAGCTCATAAATGATTCTAAACAATTTATGTATTTCGCAGCTCATAAATAATACTAAACATTTTACATATTTTTTACAACTCTCAAATGATTCTAAACATTTTCTCTTTTGTATGATGGAAATCTCTCTCTCTCTCTCTCTCTCTCTCTCTCTCTCTCTCTCTCTCTCTCTCTCTCGTAGCTATAAACAGGGAATGCCAGTTTTAGCCTTTATCTTTAATGAACCCTCATTAGATGACTCCACTGAGAATGTCCGCTCCACTAAGCCTCTAAATATATCATTACTTTTATGACTCAGTCGGATTTTTGCTTCCATGACGATATATGACGGTCTTTCGAACTTACAGTCATTATTTTTCAGTTTTTCAAAATAGAATTTCTAATAGATTTGTTTACGCGAAGGACGACCGAATGGGGTGACGGACATCGTCTTCACTATTATTATTATTTATTTTTATCATTTTTTTTTTCTTTTTGGTCTATCACAGTCCTCCAATGCGGCTGGGTGGTATCTATAGTGTGGGGCTCCGGGTTGCATCCTGCCTGTTAGGAGTCCATCACTTTTCTTACAATGTGCGCTGTTTCTAGGAGCACACTCTTCTGCATGAGTCCTGGAGCTACTTCAGCCTCTAGGTTTTCCAGATTCCTTTTTTAGGGATCTTGGGATCGTGCCTAGAGTTCCTATGATTATGGGTACAATTTCCTCTGGCATATCCCATATCCTTCTTATTTCTATTTTCAGGTCTTGGTACTTTTTTTTTCCCTTTATTTCTCTTCAACTCGGTGTCCCATGGTATTGCGACATCAATGAGTGATACTTTATTATTATTATTATTATTATTATTATTATTATTATTATTATTATTATTATTATTATTCAGAAGACGAACCCCATTCATATGGAACAGACCTACTGGGACCACTAAATTGAAATTCAAGTTTCCAAAGAATACGGTGTTCATTAGGTAGAAGTAACAGAATGTAATAGGAAATACAGAAAGAAGAGAACAGTTGTTAGAGAAGAGAAAAAACAAATAAATTAACAGATTGATAGACAAATAGACAAAAAAACCAAATTTTTCTTCGCCTCCTCTTATTTCATCCTAATGAACACCATAATATTCTTTGGAAGCTTGAATTTCAAGTCAGTGACCTCCCTCTGTGGGCTTGTTCCATATGAATAGGTTTCATCTTTTTAACAACAACAACAACAACAACAACAATAATAATAATAATAATAATAATAATAATAATAATAATAATAATAATAATAATAATAGCAAGCGAATGTCCGGCACTTGGACAGAACCAATACAAAACTAGGAATGACAAAAGCCCTCCACTGGAGCCTATGCAAGAAACACCAGCTACCTTGCAGTAATATGTGTTACGAGCATCAACCTGAGGGAGTGATAGAAATCGATCAGGCAAAGATCTTCTGGGACTATGATATCATAACAGATAGGGTGATACGTGCCAATAGACCAGACGTGACGTTGCTTGACAAAATCAAGAAGAAAGTATCGCCCATTGATGTCGCAATACCATGGGACACCAGAGTTGAAGAGAAAGAAAGGGAGAAAATTTATAAGTATCAAGACCTGAAAATAGGAATAAGAAGGATACTCGGGATATATGCCAGTGGAAATTGTACCCATATTCACAGGAGCACTAGGCATGATCCCAAGATCCCTGAAAAGGATTCTGGAATAGCTAGATGCTGAAGTAGCTCCAGGACTTTGTACAGAGAAGTGTGCTACTAGGAACAGCGCAAGCGCAAAAATAGTAAAGAAATGTGATAGACTCCTAAGGAGGCAGGATGCAACCCGGAAACCCACGCTATAAAACACACCCAGTCAAATAGAATGAATGATAGAAAATAAAAAAAAATAATAATTTAGTTTTTTCGTCATTATGCAATTTGCTCATCCCTTTTCCAGCGTGATTCGCTACTCTGCTAATGCTGATTTTGCTACAAAAACCGCTAAAAAGAGTATGATTTAATCACACCAAAGCCCCACGCGCTAGTTTTTCCGATGATGAAACGCTGTAGGGTAAACAACCACTGATAGCGAATTCAAACAAGCATTAATGAAATACTTGTAACTATACAGGATAGCGATTCCATTATGCCAAACACAATGTAGGTTTTCCATTTGAAAATAGATCTTTTGTAGGCGAACGAGAATGAAGTCGTGTGTATGAGAGAGAGAGAGAGAGAGAGAGAGAGAGAGAGAGAGCATAGAAATCACTTCAGTACTGGAGAACTTCATAGAACTGGCTGTTATTTTGGACTATAACATTGACATAAGATTTATTGTGTAATTTTCTTAAATCTCTCTCTCTCTCTCTCTCTCTCTCTCTCTCTCTCTCTCTCTCTCTCTCTCTCTCTCTCTCAATTCTTTAGGTCCTATGAATCCCAAACTGTCACATTGAAAGGAATAATATATATTAAATCATACACTCCTCTGCAGCCTATAAGTAGCTTTGCGTCTTAAAAGCGAGAGAGAGAGAGAGAGAGATACTCAAAGACTGTGCAGAAGTATGTATCATGTATCCTGTTAACCTACATAAATCTAGACCTCACCACCTATTGCATTTTTCTCATGATGATGGATAATGATTTATAGATCCATAATAATTATATAGAGAGAAGAGGACCAGCATCAGTTTAATTAGCTTCTCAAACAACTGAGAAACGACAGGTAATGGGTTTAGTGCAGTATATAAGTATACACGCTGCCAGTACATTAGATTTAATGTTGGGTCTCATGGAATGAGAGGGTACCAAGTAGTAGTGTATTTACAATAAAAAGCAGCTTGTATATTTTCTCACTATGGAAAACTTGATTAACATACGAAATCTCAATTAAGAATTATTTAGTTAATTGAATGAGTAATCTATTTATCTATTATTTTCTTTTAATGAACAGGGTTCATCTTATGAATAATAATAATAATACTAATAATTAATAATAATAATAATAATAATAATAATGATAATAATATAATAATAATAATAATAATAATAATAATAATAATAATAATAATAATAATACTAATAATAATAAGCCGAAACCAAGTAAGAGACTCTGGGAAAACATATGGAGCAACCCGTATCACACAACAAACATGCAAACATGGCTCTCCAGGAAGTCAAGGAAGAAGAAACAGGGAGAAAATAAAACAAAGATTCACAGAGATCACGACAGACACAGTCAGACACCAACTAAAGAAAATGCCAAACTGGAAAGCCCCAGGTCCCGATGAAGGTTCCATGGAATACTGGCTCAAAACTTCAAGGCCCTCCTACACCCACGAATAGCAGAACAACTCCAGCATTGTATCTCAAATCACCAAGCACCCAAATGGATGACCACAGGAAGAACATCCTTAGTCCAGAAAGACAAGAGTAAGGGAAAAAATATAGCCAGTAACTACAGGCCTATCACCTGCCTACCATAATGTGGAGTTACTAACAGTATCATCAGTGAAAGGCTATATAAACTACCTAGAGGAGAACAAACACCATCCCCCACCAACAGAAAGGCTTGCAGAAGGAAGTGTAGGGGCACAAAAGACCAGCTCCTGATAGACAAAATGGTAATGAAGAACAGTAGGAGAAGGAAACCAACCTAAGCATGGCATGGATAGACTATAAGAAAGCCTTCGACATGATACCACACACATGGACTAATAGAATGCCTGAAAATATATGGGGCAGAGGAAAACACCATCAGCTTCCTCAAAAATACAATGCGCAACTGAATACAATACTTACAAGCTCTGGAATAAGACTAGCAGAGGTTAATATCGGAGGAGAGGGATCTTCCAGGGCGACTCACTGTCCCCACTACTCTTCGTAGTAGCCATGATTCCCATGACAAAAGTACTACAGAAGATGGATGCCGGTACCAACTCAAGAAAGAGGCAACAGAATCAACCATCTGATGTTTCATGGACGACATCAAGCTGTATGGTAGAGCATCAAGGAAATAGTATACCCTAAGTTCAGACTGTAAGGATTGTATCTGGGGACATCAGGATGGAGTTTGGAATAGAAAATGCGCCTTAGTCAACATACAAAAAGGCAAAGTAACGAGAACTGAAGGGGATAAAGCTACCAGATGGGAGCAACATCAAACCACATAGATGAGACAGGATACAAATACCTGGGAATAATGGAAGGAGGGGATATAAAACACCAAGAGATGAAGGACACGATCAGGAAAGAATATATCAGAGACTCAAGGCGATACTCAAGTCAAAAACTCAACGCCGGAAATATGATAAAAGCCATAAACACATGGGCATGCCAGTAATCAGATACAGCGCAGGAATAGTGGAATGGACGAAGGACGAACTCCGCAGCATAGATCAGAAAACCAGGAAACATATGACAATACACAAGCACTACACCCAAGAGCAAATACGGACAGACTATACATAACACGAAAGGAAGGAGGTGGAGAGGACTACTAAGTATAGAGGACTGCTGTCAACATTGAGAACAGAGCACTGGGGCAATATCTGAAAACCAGTGAAGACAAGTGGCTAAAGAGTGCATGGGAAGAAGGACTAATAAAAGTAGACGAAGACCCAGAAATATACAGAGACAGGAGAAAGACAGACAGAACAGAGGACTGGCACAACAAACCAATGCACGGACAATACATGAGACAGACTAAAGAACTAGCCAGCGATGACAATTGGCAATGGCTACAGAGGGGAGAGCTAAAGAAGGAAAACTGAAGGAATGATAACAGCGGCACAAGATCAGGCCCTAAGAACCAGATATGTTCAAAGAACGATAGACGGAAATAACATCTCTCCCATATGTAGGAAGTGCTATACGAAAAATGAACCATAAACCACATAGCAAGCGAATGCTCCGGCACTTGCACAGAACCAGTACAAAAAGAGGCATGATTCAGTGGCAAAAGCCCTCCACTGGAGCCTGTGCAAGAAACATCAGCTACCTTGCAGTAATAAGTGGTACGAGCACCAACCTAGAGGGAGTGATAGAAAACGATCAGGCAAAGATCCTCTGGGACTATGGTATCAGAACGGATAGGGTGATACGTGCAAACAGACCGGACGTGACGTTGATTGACAAAGTCAAGAAGAAAGTATCACTCATTGATGTCGCAATACCATGGGACACCAGAGTTGAAGAGAAAAGAGAGGGAAAAAATGGATAAGTATCAAGATCTGAAAATAGAAAATAAGAAGGATATGGGATTATGCCAGTGGAAATCGTACCCATAATCATAGGAGCACTAGGCACGATCCAAGATCTCTGAAAAGGAATCTAGAAAACTAGAGGCTGAAGTAGCTCCAGGACTCATGCAGAAGAGTGTGATCCTAGAAACGGCACACATAGTAAGAAGAGTGATGGAACTCCTAAGGAGGCAGGATTGCAAACCCGGAACCCCACACTCTATAAATACCACCCAGTCGAATTGGAGGACTGTGATAGAGTAAAAAAAAAAAAAAAATAATAATAATAATAATAATAATAATAATAATAATAATAATAATAATAAAATAAGTATTTGATAACAAAACAAAGTGACTTAATAAAAAATAAAGGAACTCCCGTAGTTTTTCCAAACTATGTAAACATTAACATATGATAATTCAACTAGTATTTTATATAACAAAAGTGGCTTAAAGAAAATAAAGTATTTCCTCGATAAACCTTGATTAACATGATAACTCAACTTGTATATTGTAATAAGAAGCAAAAGTGCTTTAAAAAATATAGATGAATTCTTGTTTTTGTTTTTTCGTATGACTAGCACAAAAGTTGCAGAAAATAATAAATGAATAAATAAATGGAACTTTTGTTGCACGATTGTCAGAGCACAGTACACTACCCTATCCTGCAATCATGCAGAAAGCACCTCGTTAAAAAAAGAATAAGTATCTTTCGATCGGCCAAGCCATTCTTTACTTCTTACCGAAGAGAGTAACGAAGTTAAAGTTATAAATTCACGTAGAAATAAAAAGAATAGATAAATAAATGCGACTGAAATAGGAGTCTCGCGAAGAACAAATTTTTTAAAAAAAAATCCACAATTATATGTTAAAATATATTTCTATGTAAAAAGCATAGAAATAAATTTTAACATATAATTGATTTTTAACATTATTATAATTACTATTAGTATTTTTTAAATAGAAGACCCTCTTTTAAGAACAAATGCTGTTAGAAAGAATAAGGCAGAATTAAGCGAGTTGATTTCTATATTGTTCTTTCTATTTTCCTTAAAATTCGCTTCTCAGGCTCAGCGATGTCTCTGAGTAACTGGCCAATAATTATATTGGGAATTCTCAAAACTTATAAATGCTGAAGGTAATCTTTTATTAGAACAGGATATCAGGTCCAGGTCAACCAGGGGTCGTCGTCAGTGCCGTATTACTGGTGCTGGTATTGCTGGTATCACGTGACGTTTCGACTTTTTATTATTATTATTATTATTATATTATTATTATTATTATTATTATTATTATTCGAGTCATGGCCTGTCATTTACGATGCGAGGCAGCTGAACCAATATCGTTTTCATTGCTTCCGATGATTATAGCCTCACTAACACCCGCCACCCGCCCCCCAACCCCCGCTCCCCCAACCCCCCTTCGCAAAAACAGCTAAAAATAATCGTCATCAACTTTTCCCGATAAAGCAAACTCAACAAAGAATACAAAAAAAAAATAAATACAAAACTTACAATGGCCAGAACCGAAAATTGACCAGAATTAACAAAACAACGAGTTTAGAGTAACGATGTAAACTAACAAAGGAATGAATACATATGAGTACGAGAGTCATATTGATGAAACACAGGCGCAACAACGCACAAAGCAAAAACAAAACAACAAAATGGCCGCGGGAACAGCAATTTAAAACCCGCTAACAATTGCGAACTTTTGGGGGTAACCGCACAAATGAAACTTGTGTTGTTTGGGAATTAGACTCCACCAAAATTTTTCCCCCCGGCGAATATTGAAAGAATTAAATAACCATTCAGCGGAATATACAACAGTCAAAAGGAATCAGCGAAACCATAGTCTTTACAAAACGTCGAATAATGGTAATGCACATTGGGCTCTGATTGCATGAAAGAATAATACTTTTACCATTCAAATGCTTTCCCTTCATTTGTTAAGTTCTGTATGTGTATGCATTTGTGTGCATATGTATGCATATGCATATATATATATTTCATATTTATTGGCCGAGTCGGTAAATCACTGCAGTACTGATTTCTCCTCTGGGCTCTGGTTCGAATCCACCACCAAGAAAGGACGAGTTTATTATATCAACTTATAAATTCCCCTTCGGTTAACATATATGAAAATATATTAATTCCGAGGTACAGCGAATTGGATATCGAAGGACATTCGTAGCTTAATCCATTGTATATGAATCACGGAGATGTGATAAAGATTCATATGTACTATATGTACCTATATATTCAATTCCGA
>NC_061108.1:137845488-137860488 GCF_015104395.2 Macrobrachium nipponense
TTTCTCCATTCTCGCTTTCACCCACAATATCTCTCTCTCTCTCTGTCTCTCTCTCTCTCTCTCCCTGACTCCCCCAGCTCGCAAATCTAATAAAGAAAATGGTTGTGTCTCCTTCCAGCCTACGGCTCTAATTTCGACTTATCCTTGGCGCGAGCGGGGAAAAAAAAAGAAAAAAAAGAAAGAAAAAAAAGTAGGGGGACTTCAACCCAAGTCCCTGGGATGGTCATAGTAGAAGTGACGATTGTGACGAGATACAGATGATGATGATGATGATGATAGTGACATATGATGATGGTGATGACGACGTGATGACTGAAGTAGGATTTGGAATGAAACTGGGATGAGTATCTACAGAGATGCAGCATCTATAGAGGAATGTTAACAGCATGAAATGGAATTGAGATGAGAATGTACAGAGATGTGAAGCATCTGTAAAGGAAGGGTTACAGAAGGGATTTTTAAGGGTTAAATGGCCTTAGCTAAGGGCCCTTACAAAGCCGCCAGCCTGGTTCAGTCTTACCCTTTGTATCCAAGACTGTGCAATTTGAGAAGTACTTAACTTAAAGTATAATAAACGCCAATACAAGATGATGTAAATATTAATTTAGGTATGAGGTAAAACAAGATACTGAAACCTACGTTGTCAATGATAAATGTAATATAATAATAATCTAAAAAATACCCTGAGGAATAGAAAATTCCACCAAACTGTAAAGGAAAAACAGCAAATACACTAACCTATTAACCAAAGAGTTCAGTGGATATACTTATTTCCAAAGTGCAAGGCTATCAGTAATTTAAATCCACCAAAAACTTCGTTTGCTTTTGTGGATAATCACAAATCTCATCATATCATTCCTCATCTTACTATAATGGGCGTAATGTCTGTCCGTCCGTCTGTCATTCAGTCACGGCCAAACGGCTGGTCCGATGGGCATGAAACTTCGCAGGGTTATAGTGGGGACTCCTAAGATGGTTTATATTGGGGTTTCCTCCTACTCCCCCCACCCCCCTCTCCGAAGAGGGTGGGGGTGAGAAGGGATTCCCTGAAACGAAGCTGGTTATGCTCGTAGACTTAGTTACTTTACGAATTTTCATACATAATTTCTGTATACATATGTTTGCTAGTATGCGTAATAGTTAAAACTAGGATTAAACTGAATATAAACACGAGACGATATTGGCTGCAAGAGACTGTGAGAGATAATTCTTGTTTTATTGTTGTTCTTGCTGTTGCTGTCCTTGTTGGGGGAGTTAGGAAAGCCATGAAAAACCTAAAAAGGTCTGAAAATGGTGTTTCACGTTAAGTTAAAGATACAGGAATTATAGGATAGGATATTTATGATTCATTTATCAGAATGAAAATGTAAAAAATAAATAATGTGCATGCTAAAAAGTACAGAATAATTATTTCTAATAAAATATAGCGTATTTATTTTAATTTTCGTTGGTGAAACAACGAGCCATTTGGCCGTAGATTTTAGCGTGCGCTACGCATAAGCTGGAGGTCGGATCACGCCTTTTTCATCTGCAGGGTAAAGAGGGTCTGAAATATTGCCAAAACTGGAATTCATATAACTCGTATTCAGATACCAACATTCTCGCCGTCCAGACGCGTCTGTGAGGCAGTTAACCCCCGTTATTTATGAGCAAAAGATGTCATAACACTTGGAAGTTCCGAGAAGAAATTCGTATGAAGTGAATACAGATTCACAAGGTGATATGCGCATTTAAGAAATTTAATAAGCAAAGGCGTGGAGAAATAAGTTTCCATGATATCTGCTCCTTGAAAATTGTAACCAGACAGATTTATGACGAGTTTAAAAAAAAAGAAGCAAATCATAAGAAATTTAATAAGCAAAGGGGTGGATAAATAAGTTGCCATGATATCTGCTTCTTTAAACTTGCAACCAGACAGATTTATGACGAGTTTAAACAGAAAAGAGGCAAATCTTAAGAAATTTAATAAGCAAAGGGGTGGACAATTAAGTTTCCATATCTGCTTCTTTAAACTTGCAACCAGACAGATTTATGACAAGTTAAAAAAAAAAAAGCAAATCATAAGAAATTTAATAAGCAAAGGGGTGGACAATTAAGTTGTCATGATATCTGCTCCTTGAAAATTGCAACCAGACAGATTTATGACAAGTTTAAAAAAAAAAAGAAGCAAATCTTAAGAAATTTAATAAGCAAAAGGGTGGAGAAATAAGTTTCCATGATATCTGCTTCTTTAAGCTTGCAGCGACACAGATTTATGACGAGTTTTAAAAAAAAAATCTTCCTTTGTCTATGTAAAAGAGTATTTACATCATGTTTGATATTACATAATACTCTAAACAAATAGGTTTAATAGAATAGACATATAACGGATACCTTTCAACAAATGTTAAAGATAAATATTCCTTCGTTTTCAATTCCACATTCAATGAACTGACCTACTATGAGCTTTTGTGACATTCTTCCACTAAATTTATCTGTTATGATCCGTTCCTTACCTCTGTATTATCCTGTTTACAAACATACAGAACAAAAACATTTATGCATAATAGTTTGTTAAGGCTGTCCCACACTAAAACTTGAACTGAGAAGATTTAAAAAAAAAAACTGCAACGTAGTCTAGTCTAGAATGTAGTGGTTCCCAAACTGGGGTCCGCAGACCCCCCTGGGGGTCCAGGAGGGGACATAGGTAGTCCGTGACACAATGAAAAACTTAATATTTTTTCAACTCCAGAATAAAAAAAATTATGGCTGTTTTAATCAATTTTACTTTGTATTGAATTTAAAGCAATACAAAATATTGAAAATATTTACTTTGTATTGAATTTGAAGCAATAAAAATATTTATAATATTTTATATAATATTTATTTATACTTACTTTGTGCAGGAATATGCAAATATTAAATGTACTACGTTGTACTGAGTATCAATATATGGTAATGTTAACTTTTGATTGGCTGGGGCCTACAGCTGGGACGACTCATATCTAGGGGTCAGGGGTTGGTATGGTCAAGTTTGGGACACCACAGTCTACAAAACTGAACTGTGGGAGTCGAAATTTCTTTACGCATTTTTTAAAATTCAAGCATAAAAGAACCAAATTCGTTCGCAATATGAACTTCCTTTCAGAAGTAAATCTAAAAGTGCTACTTATTGACCATCATGTCATGATTGTTTTCTGAATATCTGATTAATAATTTATCTATCTATCTATCTATCTATCTCTTACACTCTCTCTCTCTCTCTCTATCTATCTATCTATCTATCTATCTATGATTATCCCATCAAAATGCCTCATGACATAATCACCTAGTATCCTTTTTCTATTTACACTTTTAGCAGCTATAGGCGATGAAGGTACGTTATCCTCTGAGGTCACTGGGACAATAAAAAAAAAAAGGAGGTAGGATTTTTCTAGTTTTGGCAAGGGTTCCGTAAACTAATAATACAGATGCCAGGAAAACAAGGCGTGATCCGACTTCCAGCTTACTCGGGGCGCGTGCTAAAATCTACGGTCAGTTAGAGCGTTGTTTCACCGACGAAAATTAAAATAAATACCCTATATTTTATTAGAAATACGTTTTCTGTACCGTTTAACGGGCACATTATTTTTTTACATTTTCATTCTAATAAATAAATCTTAAATATCCTATCCTAAAATTTCTGTATCCTTAACTCAAGGCGAAACACTTTTTTTCAGTCCTTTTCAGGCTTTCCTAACCCCCAACAAGAACAACAACAGCAAGAACAACAAACTCAAAGTAGTTTGTAGGCTTACTCCTCGAGTAAACGAAAACATTATAAAGGTCAATATTAGTGTACCATGAATGGTCAGAGCACAATCAAGACTTATAGGCTGACACCAACTACTAACAGGTGTACTTTTATCTGTCATGAATAATGACGGTACAGGGTTTAATCGACTGAAATTTTGGTAATCAAGTTCCTCGTTGGACGAATGGTTACGTGCTCGACTAAAGACCTCATGGTCCGGTTTCGATTCCCCGCTCTGCCAACATAGGAATCAGAGGAATTTATTTCTGGTGATAGAAATTCATTTCTCGATATAATATGGTACGGATCCCACAATAAGCTGTGGTCCCGTTACTAAGTAAGCAATTGGTTCCTAGCCACGTTAAAATATCTAAACCTTCGGGCCAGCCCTAGGAGAGCTGTTAACCAGCTCAACGGTCTGGTAAAACAAAGATATACCTTTTTTTTTTTTTGGAACTGCAAGTCTCATTTTAAAACAGACGGAATTCAAGGTAGGTAGAAAACGATTACGCTAAACAAAAAATATCTTAAGCCCTCATTCATCAGGGAAGAAGAATATTCATGGTAGTAGTTTTCTGAATTGCAATGAATTTGTCATCAAATTAATATTTGGAATAACAAAATCTAAAATGTGCTGTTCCAAACATAACCTACTCCTTCATAGAACACAATCACATCAATAACTTTCTAAAATAAGGCAATTCCACACGCTATATGCTTAACCAGCGGAAATCGAAAATGATTTGAAGAATTGGTCTGGAATGTGACGCCACATAAGATAGCAGGCGAGATAAACTGGGCTGTGTGAAGTATGAAATCACTTGGGGAAAGTAAAATGGCGGTGCATGAGAAAGTAAAGAAAGCTCGTAGCCAGGCTGAAAAGGGATGGAAAATCAGGTGGTCACAATTCGAATAATTCTGTAGAGAAAATCTTTATTGATAGACTTACCGAGAAGCTAATCTAGAAAAAATCATTGAGGATTACGAAGATGTAGCCAGTCATTCGCATTGTATCATAATATTATTTTCTATATCTAATTATCTTGTATTTTGTTTCACAGTATCCTATATCTAAGCATAGATGAGCGAGTTTGATCTGAGTTTATGACGTTCAAGTTGCCAAGTTAAGAATTGGGAGCACTTTCAGCCATTCAGAATAAAAAAAATCGTGCATTACCAAGAAGGAAAAACAGAGAACGAAAGGGATAGAAGAAATCCTCAAGAAATCAGAAAAGCAAGACAACATACCAACAGAAAAATAAAAAATAAAAAAATAAAAAATTCGTGCATTCCTGTTCTTCCTCTTTCACCATTTAGGAGGAAAGGGAACGAGAGAGAGAGAGAGAGAGAGAGAGAGAGAGAGAGAGAGAGAGAGAGAGGAGAGGAGATATATGAGCGAGCGAGAAGAGATAGAGAGAAAGAGAGAGTAGAGCAGGAGAGGGGAGAGAGAGAGAGAGGAGAGATTGCGAGAGAGAAGCGAGAGAGAAAGAAAGAGGAGGAGGAAAGGAAAGGAGGAGGAGGAAGTGGAGGAGGAAGGAGGAAGGAGGAGAGCCTCAGAAAGCGAAAAGCAAAGAAAACAATACTCAACAGAAAAAAAAATAAAATAAAAATAACGCATTCCTGTTCTTCCTCTTTCACCATTTAGGAGGAAATTCAACGAGAGAGAGAGAGAGAGAGAGAGAGAGAGAGAGAGAGAAAGTAAAGAGGAGGAGGAGGAGGAGGAGGAGGAGGAGGAGGAGGAGGAGGAGGAGGAGGAGAAGCCTCCAGAAAGCAGAAAAGCAAGAAAACATACCAACAGAAAAATGAAAAAAAATAAAATTCGTGCATTCCTGTTCTTCCTTTTCACCATTCAGGAGGAAGAACCCCATGAAAGAGAGAGAGAGAGAGAGAGAGAGAGAGAGAGAGAGAGAGAGAGAGGAGGAGGAAGAGGGGGAGGAGGAGAACCCCTCCCGAAAATAAGGTTCCCTTTCCTCTAGTTCCTTATAATCAGCGCCTGACACGGCGCAGTCTAAATGGCCAATTACGTCTGGTATTTCATTGAAGGCAGGTCTTGTGCAAACGGCTGAAGAGGGAAATCAATGAACCTTAATGGTGTAGTAATGCATGGTTAAGGATCCCCAGGCGGTCTCTCGGTTTGTTGATATTCCCAGCGAGAGGAAATGAACAGGGGGCAGGGAAGCTGGGGGAGGTAGGGGGATGGGAGGTGGGAGGGAGGGGGGGAGTTGAGGGAGAGGTATGTAGGGTGCGTTGAGAGAGAGAGAGAGAGAGAGAGAGGCTACTCCTAAAATGTAAATATAATTAAACTGGAAAAAGACGAGATTTTAGTGAAATAACTAAGTACTTAAGTGCCTTCACTAAGATTAAGATACAGAGAGAGAGAGAGAGAGAGAGAGAGAGAGAGAGAGAGAGAGAGAGACGAAACTCCTAAAATGAAAAGATAACTGAAAAAATTAAAGCAATAAGGATTAAACCACTGTGATATACTACTACTTCCACTTGAAGAAGCATTTTCATATCTGACAGGACTGTTGAAGATCCATCTAAACTGATACAATTCTAAATAAACAAAATAACTAACACGAAAATAGAATACAATTAAAGTTCTTGGGGTCGGTGCAAAGTCGGCTCTCCCTATGGCATAATTATGAACATTATGAACCCGGGGTAACTGACATAGTAATTCATATGAAACGGCAAGTTTAACTTTAAGAAGGAGCCAGGTGCTCCTTTTCGGATTCTGGAATTTCACAAGGTTTCTCGAAGTGTTAAGGACGGCTGTTAATGTTACAGATAATGGGATGATAAAGTATCGCATTTATATCAATATACTGACAGTACCGATTTGGAAAGATTTGATAAATAATTAGGTAATCTTGAAGATGTATGGAAAAATTGTAACAACAGAGTTCTAAGAAGATGTCACACTCGCCCCCCCCCCTTCCCCCCGCCCCAAAAGAGGAAAAAGAAACACTTTCACCATCATGTCTTACTTTAAAAATAACGACTAAATATAGATTTTTAATATATAAAACTACGTGAAAAAACTTCCAGAACTCAATTTCCAGGACAAATGCTTCATCCGTATCCATTTCTCCGCCAGAATGGTTGAAAAAGGACGTTTTCAAAAACAATCATTTTGTGTTAAAACTTGTTTACAAACTGAAATTGAATTCCAGTAGCAAAATTAAATGCATTTCTAAGTACTCATGTGAAAGATGTTTCCATACACCTTCGTTATAATATTTAATTTACTAACGCAATAATAATAATAATAATAATAATAAAAATAATAATAATAATAATAATAATAATAATAATAATAATAATAATAATAATAATAATAATAATAATAATTAAAAAATCCTTATAGTAGCTCGAGTCTTCAAATGGAGAAACAAATCCACAGTTATATAAATGTACATATATTTAAATTTAAAACTTTAAGGATAGCTTTCGGGAAAGTTATCCTTAAGGTGGGTACACACGTGCGAACCGAACCTTGTATTGTAACAGATTCTTGTAACAAAAACGCAAGTGTGGACGGTTCCTCGAACCCGAACCCCGAACCCGCGAGGTTCGAGGCTCGGTTCGCCCTCCGTCCCGCCAATTGTCGGTTTTTGGGCCCCGCATCAAAGGGAGGTCTCTTTGAACGGTACGCCATGTGTGGACGGGACCTGTAGTATGACACGCGTAACAACAGAGGTTGCTGAACTTGTTAACACCGACTATGAACAAGACCGTCCATAGTAGAGTCCCTTGTTTTGGTCAGTCAGTACGTATATGTCTACCATGGCTGATTGGCTGATCGAAGTGACGAAGAGGTCCTTCAATTTATTAGCTATTACGAAGAAAAGACTTCTTGGAATCTCAAGTCAGCGAGTAATTCCCGTCCACTATTTCTACCCTTCTAGTATATAACCTTGATTGCCACCATCTTCTTTTATTTCGCTTCATCTTCGTTAAATAATGTGTCATAAATGTACGCGGCAGCTGCTACTTGCATGGTGGCCATCGTCGGGTAAACAACCCGGACAGAGACAGACTGGTGATCGCAGTGGATTGAAATGAAGTTACGTGCTTAACGTGGTTACGGTTCGTCCTCTACATTTTGACACTTGTAACCGTATATGCGTAAAACTCAAGTACGCATACAAGGTTCGGCTCTCACGTGTGTACCCACCTTTAGAGGTTTAAATTTAAATTTTTGTACATTTACATAACTGTGGATTTGTTTCCCAATCATAATAATAATAATAATAATAATAATAATAATAATAATAATAACCATGATTATTATGGCCAAATCATTTTCATTGAAGGTTACGTGCATTTCACTCGCTTTTGACCCTATGAGTGAATTGACTCCCTAATTTGCTCGGGGAGAAGTCCACGTGACCTGTGATTTTAATATAAGATAAATTAAATAGGAATTACTGTGTGAAATCAGTGACGTCATTGTTCCGCGATGCTGCAACCGAAGAGGAAAAGACAATGACTGAAGAATCCAAGTAAATGATGTTTTTGTACAATCAATAGAAGTGACAGCAGTTTCTAGTTATCATCGTCCCAGTTTTATTCTACTCTTATCAGAAATGACAGAAGACATTAGGAAATACAGAGAGCGATGGAATGAATAAAAATGATAAGGTTCAGAATCTTAATTCTAGTTTTTAAAAATTACTGCAGTTTCTGTGGGATTTAAATTTTTAAAAATCAAAGTCATAGCATAATCACAAGAACACAAAGAGGCATGCAAAGAATATAAGGTAAAAGTAATAAATGGAAAAGAATTATGTATGTGAGTGTGTATGTGCATAAACTTAATTTTAGTTAAGAAAAATTAAAGCATCTCTGGGATTTAAATTTCAAAAATCAAGCCATAGCATAACCACAAAAACAAAGAGGGGCAGAGCAGAGAATATAAAGTAAAAGTGAAAAATGAAAACGAATTATGTGTGTGAGTCTGTACGTGCGTATGTCTGGCCCTCTGAGACAGGGTGCAAATGTGACAATCAATAAACAACAAAAAAATAAAAAAAAGTTAATGCGCCAAGAAAATGGGTTGGAAGGCTTTTCCTTAATGACACAAACATCCAAATACACACACACACACACACACACACACACGTACGTACACACACACACACATGCACTTTGGAAGACGCCATTGTGAATATCCGGAAAATCATTAAACTTCACCTGCTGTTACAGAACACAGAGAGAACTGAACAATACAGATATAATGAGAATAAAAAAATTCAACTCGTGTAAAAATAACACCCTACTCCTACTCCCCCTTCCCCTGGCCCCCACCCTCACACCATCCTCCTCCTTCTCATCCAAAGCCTCAACCAAGCCCCACCACTCACCCCGACCTACCCCTTCTCCTTTCCACCCAAGGGGGGGAGAGGGGGTTGGGGCGAGGACCCCCCTAAAACACTCCAAGTGTAGTAAGTGAGTGTTGGCTCGTCTGAGCCATTATTTTAAACATCGCCCAACAATAGACCATAATTATCCACTGACTCTGAGGACCAGGATAATGTGTTTGGATAATTAAAGATAATTAAGGATAATGGTCGGAAGCAGGCGTAGATTTCATCACAGAGCGAGAGAGCGAGCAGCAGCAGAGAGAGAGAGAGAGAGAGAGAGAGAGAGAGAGTCTGGAGGAGGAAGTGAAGTGAGAGCGAGAGAGTACGAAAAGCAAAATAAAAGGAAGTGAAATTGTGTGTGTGAGAGAGAGAAAGAGAGAGAGTACAAAATCTCCTGTGAGCAGCAACTGAACTTTTAGAGAGAGAAAGAGAGAGAGAGAGAGAGAGAGAGAGAGAGAGAGAGAAATCACAGCAAAAGAGTACAAAAAGTCCAATAGCTTTTTACTAAGAGAGAGAGAAGACAGACAGACAGACAGACAGACAGACTAAACGCCTGTCTGCCTATGTCTGTGCACAGAAGAGAGACGGGGACAATAAGACAGACAGACAGAGAGAGTGAGAGAGAGAGACAAAGCAGAGCGACAGTTGGTGAAGAGCCCTCTCTCCAATCTTGCCTCCTTTTCCCATTCTCTCTCTCTCTCTCTCTCTCTTTCTCTCTCTTTCAAGAGGACAAGGCTCTTGGCTTCAGTCTGCTCTATTCCTCATTCATTAACTCCGGGTGAAGAAGTCTCGACTCATTCATGTTAGTTGAGAACATAAATCTCTGGATCTACAACTCGTGACATTATCTCTGCAGAATATGCACATATACAGTGAGCGTATTAAAATACATAACCGTATATATATGCATATGTATATAGTAATATGTATATATATATATATAGATATATATATATATATATATATATATATAGTATATATATATATATAGATATATATATATATATATATATATATCTATATATATATATATATATTTACATAACGGAGATTTTTATTATAAAATAATCATAAGTTTTCAAGGCCTTTCTGTCCTCATCGTTCGGTAACGGTAAAATATATATATATATATATATATATATATATATATATATATATATATATATATATATATATATATATATATATATATGTGTGTGTGTGTGTGTGTGTGCGTCTATGTCCGTGTGTATCTATATATATATATATATATATATATATATATATATATATATATATATCTATATATATATCTATATATATACAATATATATACTATAATAATATATATATATATATATATATATATTATATTAATATAGGTATATATATAGATTGATAGTTAAATACAGAATAGTTGCTTGGTTCATGCAAGTGCTTGAAACATACCGACTAATGCTAATATACTACTATATGCATACTTTAAGAACAATAAACATAGGACTGTTTGATAACACATACCCTTAAGTGAAGCCTCGGGCACTGGGGTACTGTCACATACCCAGAAAATTAATTAGTGAATATTCTACAATAGGATAAATGAGCCGCCAAAAATGAAAAAAAAATGAAATATTGATCATCTTGTAAAAAGGAGGAGTTCGAGTGGTTGGACACAAGATGGAGAGATCCATAGACTAAAGAAAACGATGAATAATGAACTAAAGGTGGAACTAAAGAGTGACAGGGAATGTAAGTAAAATAAAAGGGCTAAAGAAATGGGTGCACCTATGGGCCGAAGAGACGTTGCCTACAGCGCATCACGCAAGGTTTACTGACGGCACTGACCACTAAGGGGCAGAGAAGTTAGCAAGAAAGGAAATAGAATTAATATGTTGTGTGATTAAAAACAACTTGTTGTGAATTAAAAAATATATATATATATTTTGCGAGTCGAAAACGTCTTAAGCCACTTTTGCAAAATGCAAATATAAGACAAGATCTAAAACTCAGATTACTGAAATTTAAGACGAGATCTAAAAGTCAGATTACTGGAAACGCGCGCAGACAATATTGTGCCAAAGCAAATAGATATCACAAAGACTGGAATCCAGATATAGATTAACAACCGTCCTCGTTATGGAATCACAATAGTGAACAATCAGGCATCTGCGTTAAAGGTCACAATCAATATACTATTGCGAGGAATATTCTTAATTGTAATACGGTCAATTGAAAGGATTGCTAGGATTGCAGGAATCACGATCGCCAACTGATTCGTAGCCTTTGAATGAAAAGTGTTTTGACCTTCGGCCATAAATTTAGCAGTTAATAAATTTCTTAAGAGTTTCAAAACGCTGGAAGTCTATTTTGAGGTCCTTACAACTGAGAATAATTTGGAGTCAGTACAAAGAATTCATTGTTCGATTCAGAAGTCCCGAACGTATATAAAGAACATGAATAAGCAAAAAATATTTGTGGAGATATCATTTCCTAATATAAATAAACATATTTCACCCACGGATATTTCTGCTTTGTCAGCCTCGGTACCCTAATCTTTTAGATTTCTCTCTCTCTCTCTCTCTCCCCTTGCCTTGTGTGACACTTTTTCAGCATAATCCTAACTCTCTCTCTCTCTCTTTCTCTCTCTCTCTCTCTCTCGTTTTCCTTGCTTTATGTGACACTTTTTCAGCATAATCCTAACTTTCTCTCTCTCTTCTCTCTCTCTCTCTCTCTCTCCCCTTGCCTTGTGTGACACTTTTTCAGCATAATCCTAACTCTCTCTCTCTCTCTCTCTCTCTCTCTCCTCTCGTTTTCCTTGCTTTATGTGACACTTTTTCAGCGTAATCCTAACTTTCTCTCTCTCTTTCTCTCTCTCTCTCTCTCGTTTTCCTTGCTTTATGTGACACTTTTTCAGCATAATCCTAACTCTCTCTCTCTCTTTCTCTCTCTCTCTCTCTCGTTTTCCTTGCTTTATGTGACACTTTTTCAGCGTAATCCTAACTTTCTCTCTCTCACTCTCTCTCTCCTCTTGCCTTGTGATACTTCTCTTTTCAGCATACCCCTTAACCCTTTACTCTCTCTCTCTCTCTCTCTCTCTCTCTCTCTCTCTCCACAATACTTGTACCCCAACCTTTTTAATGTCAATACCACACATTTCCCAACTACCTAACATCATTCATTAGGATGAACTGAATATAACTGAATAACAGTAGGGCTATATAACCACTTCCACATCCTGTTTCCCACTGCATCACGCCTCTGCCATTACTACAGCATCGCCAAATCAATGCACCAATTCACTTCCACAGGTATATAGATCAAATCCACTACGCCATTTCCCAGGGTTGGATCTCAATTAGCAGGCGAGCAAGCAAGCGCTTGTCTATCGAAGTGCCTGTGTGTGTGTGTATAAACCCGTGAATTGGCCATTCACAAGGTCCCATTCTGTTTAACAAAGGCTAAATTTAACGGTTCGTGGCGTAAATATCTTGGGAGTCTTGGAGTATTCAGTGGGGTTTGTTTCAACACGTGAAACGTAATTTTGGTTTGTAAGTTTCAATGACGCGGGAAACGTAATTTTGGCTTGTAAGTTTCAATGACGCGGGAAACGTAATTTTGGCTTGTAAGTTTCAATAACGCGTGAAACGTAATTTTGGTTTGTAAGTTTCAATAACGCGGGAAACGTAATTTTGGCTTGTAAGTTTCAATAACGCATGAAACGTAATTTTGGTTTGTAAGTTTCATTAACGCGCGAAACATAATTTTGGTTTGTAAGTTTCAATAACGCGTGAAACGTAATTTTGGTTTGTAAGTTTCATTAACGAGCGAAACATAATTTTGGTTTGTAAGTTTCAATAACGCGTGAAACGTAATTTTGGTTTGTAAGTTTCAATAACGCGTGAGACGTAATTTTGGCTTTAAGTTTCATTAACGCGTGAAACGTAATTTTGGTTTGTAAGTTTCAATGACACGGGAAACGTAATTTTGGCTTGTAAGTTTCAATAATGCGTGAAACGTAATTTTGGCTTGTAAGTTTCATTAACGTGTGAAATGTAATTTTGGCTTGTAAGTTTCATTAACGCGTGAAACGTAATTTTGGTTTGTAAGTTTGAATAACGCGGGAAACGTAATTTTGGCTTGTAAGTTTCAATAACGTGTGAAACGTAATTTTGGCTTGTAAGTTTCAATAACGCGTGAAACGTAATTTTGGCTTGTAAGTTTCATTAACGCGTGAAACGTAATTTTGGCTTGTAAGTTTCATTAACGCGTGAAACGTAATTTTGGTTTGTAAGTTTGAATAACGCGGGAGACGTAATTTTGGCTTGTAAGTTTCAATAACGCGTGAAACGTAATTTTGGCTTGTAAGTTTCAATAACGCGTGAAACGTAATTTTGGCTTTAAGTTTCAATAACGCGTGAAACGTAATTTTGGTTTGTAAGTTTCAATAACGCGCGAAACGTAATTTTGGCTTGTAAGTTTCATTAACGCGTGAAACGTAATTTTGGTTTGTAAGTTTGAATAACGCGGGAAACGTAATTTTGGCTTGTAAGTTTCAATAACGTGTGAAACGTAATTTTGGCTTGTAAGTTTCAATAACGCGTGAAACGTAATTTTGGCTTGTAAGTTTCATTAACGCGTGAAACGTAATTTTGGCTTGTAAGTTTCATTAACGCGTGAAACGTAATTTTGGTTTGTAAGTTTGAATAACGCGGGAGACGTAATTTTGGCTTGTAAGTTTCAATAACGCGTGAAACGTAATTTTGGCTTGTAAGTTTCAATAACGCGTGAAACGTAATTTTGGCTTTAAGTTTCAATAACGCGGGAAACGTAATTTTGGCTTGTAAGTTTCAATAACGCGCGAAACGTAATTTTGGCTTGTAAGTTTCATTAACGCGTGAAACGTAATTTTGGTTCGTAAGTTTGAATAACACGTGAAAAGTGATTTTGGCTTGTATTTCTTCAACCAATGATAACAGTGTAATAATAGCTTTGATTGCAGAATAATCGCAATTGCAACATGATTAGTTGTCTTTCTTATACTTATGCTAATGACCAATTGAAACGTTATAATTCGTGTTTCTGTATGTACTAACACGCTCGTACACTATGAGACCATATATTGTTGTGAATTACTTAATTATTAAAAAAAAGGGGTGGGGGGTGGGAGGAAGAGAAGGCCTAAAATACTAAATTCGCAAATCAAAGCAAAGAACTTTGTTCATATTGAATAATAACACGTTCGTGTTTTGACACCAAAAATATGATCTGTTTTCAAATGCAACATTATCATCCGGAATTAAAAAGGATATCTGTAAAATTCAATATATTTTTCATTAAAAGACTTCCTTTGTGAAGTCTTAGGATGTTATTATATGAACACTGTTTTTCTTTAGTAACTGCAATGATATTTTGTGGGGGGTTTTCTCGTTTCGTTCAAATTACATCAACACTACGACAATGTTTTTGTAAACGGATAAAGATGGATGCAATGAATTAAATAGCACCTCTCTTTTTATCTAAAATAATACTGTTATATAAATCAAATTACTGGAACGCTTAAAATCGCATTGTTTTTAATGCTCTGCTGTTCGTGTGACACTTATTTTAAATTCATTTCCTTCACAGACTGACACAGTATTATTTAATATTGTTTAAAATATGTTGACTCTAATTCTAAAGCTGAAAAAATTAAACTTCACAGCAACTGCGAATCACTTATTTCCTCAATACCCTACGACATATAACTTCCTTTCATTTCTTACAAGTACCATTTTGAAATCATGTTCCTTGTGTAATTTTGCTGTTGGGATATTTACAATAAATATAAAAATCAATCAGGTGAATTTCAAGTTGCAGTTTTGCTGTTTACAAATGTTAATA
>NC_061108.1:137865488-137872988 GCF_015104395.2 Macrobrachium nipponense
TTAATATACATTTATTTTATTTTAAATATACATAAGCTTTCGAACCTTTCGCTAGGTTCATCTTCAGTCAAGACCATCAACGCACATGATATATCACTGTGGACCTGCAACCATTATTAGTATTATTATAATTTCTATTATATTATCAAGTCCGAAGGATATGGTTTTACTTAACTTATGGGAATGAAGGTAAGCTGGTGAGAGGGAGTGAATCTTTTTAATGGAAATAAAGCATGTGCCATATTACATAGGAAACAATAGCTGCTTGATATATACAGCCAGTCTGAGACAATGCACTTAGGGACATTTGACCCCGCCCCCCTCACAAAATAAGGGGGTAGCACTAAGACGAAGCTATGACTCACTTATACTGTTTCGCCACTATTAGTATCAGTCCCTGGGGGTTCAAGTGTATTTCGCCGTGTTTAGTACTAACCCCTTGGGGATCGAATTAGGTGCATTTCGCTATCAGCCTGAAATTTCAGGCAGTTCGTGAAACGCCTGGTTTCGCTATCTGCCTGAGATTTCAGGCGGTTCGTGAAATGCCTGGTTTCGCTATCTGCCTGAGATTTCAGGCAGTTCGTAAACGCCTGGTTTCGCTACCTGCCTGAGATTTCAGGCGGTTCGTGAAATGCCTGGTTTCGCTACCTGCCTGAAATTTCAGGCAGTTCGTGAAATGCCTGGTTTCGCTATCTGCCTGAAATTTCAGGCAGTTCGTGAAATGCCTGGTTTCGCTACCTGCCTGAAATTTCAGGCGGTTCGTGAAATGCCTGGTTTCGCTATCAGCCTGAGATTTCTGGCGGTTCGTGAAATGCCTGATTTCGTTATCTTCCTGAGATTTCAGGCAGTTCGAGAAATGCCTGGTTTCTTTATCTGCCTGTGACGTATGTAGACAATGGATTAAGGCATCATGACCGTCTGAATAAAACTCAAACTCCATATCCCTTATACCTTATACCCCCTTATATTCTTCTGATATTTCATTCCCTTCACTATCCCTATACTTCAAGAACTCCGGACAGACCCGCCAAGGAGTAATTATCTCATATCACAAATACCTCTCGGCCTCAGGACGTACCATTAGTGGACATTACGTCTTGGCCAATCCCCAAGTGTACCCAAAGCGTTTTCTCTTTAATCTTCCATACACTGCTTTACACATTTTTTGTTTGGTTTATTTATTTCTTTATTTATTTTTTTTTTTCTTTTTGGTGTCCTAGTTGAGAATCAGGACTTCCCTTACGTAAGAGATTTTAAAGATTTTTCAAAATGAATTATCTGTGGATGTGATATTCTTCGTTTGACTAACTCAGTCAATTTTATTTTCATACACATCTGATACTCATCATTTTTTTAGGCTCTCTTCTCTCTCTTCATCGCTCTCTCTCTCTTCTCTCTCCTCTCTCCTCTCATCTCTCTCTCTCTATATATTATATATATATATATAGATATATATATATATATATATATATATATATATATATATATATATATGTGTCTTAGTGGATCAGGACTTCCATTACGTAAGAGATTTTAAAGATTTTCCAAAACGAATAATAATGTTGGATGCGATATCCTTCGTTTGATCTTAGTCTCATTTTATTTTCATACACATCGATACTCATTAGTTTTTAGTATGCCTATATATATATATATATATATATATATATATACTATATATATATATATATATATATATTATATATATATATATATATATATATATATAGTCCTCAGCTTTAGACCAAAAGTGTTTTAATGGGCCTTTTATACTTGAGACGTATCCTGTTTTAACAGAAGAATTTATTTACATTCTATTTACATATATATTTTTCGAGAATTTTCCCAAATTAATCATCTATGAATATGATAGCCTTCGATTTTACTTATTAAGTCATTTTTATTTTCATGCACATTTAACTATTTGCTAGTTTCTGTTCACTAAACTTCAAAATAAATGATTTGAGAAAATGAAGAAAAAAAATTAATGTTAAAATTTTTTTCATTAATTTTCATCTTCATGCAAGTTAGATATTTAATAGTTTTTGTTCACTAAATCCTTCAGTCATTTTTTATTTAATGCACATTAAACAGTTATTAGTTTCTCTTCATTAATGGTTCAAACTAAATGCATTAAGAATTTGATAATAAAAAATAATAAAAGTTCTAATTCCATTAGAATAATATTTACCTTAATCCAATTCAGTCTTCGTTAAGTTTATCAGATTCCCACTTCTGATACTTACGCCAAAATCCAGTCGACCTCTTGTCCCCCACCCCCCCCTTCCCCAAAAACCCCAACCTCCCCCCCCCCTACACCTCTCTATCTCCTTCTTCCTCCAAACTCTCCCTCTCGTACCGTGATTCTTCTTCTTCTTCTTCTTCCTCCAATCCTCCCTCCCTCCTCCATCTCCATTCTCTTTCTTCCTTCCTCCCTCCCTCCTTCACCAATCCTCCCACCCTCACTCCTCCTCCTACTTTTCTCCCCAATCCCCCATCCTCTCCCCCATTTTCCCACCTCCTCTTCCTCCCCCACTCTTCCACCTTCTCCTCCTCCACCTCTCTCCCTCCCTATTCCTTCTTCCCCCTCCTCCTCCTCCTCCTAGTACCCTCCCTCACTCCTTCTTCCCCATCCTCCACCTACTTCTTCACCTCCTCCTCTTTGTCTTTCTCTCCTGGGTCTCCTCCTCCTCCTCCTCCCTCCTCCTCCTCCTCCTCCTCCTCCTCATCTGGGCCCTCTTTAAGGCTCTGGTGCCACTAGATTCATATCCGGGATAAGTTGCGAAAGCGAGAGCATCCTTTTCAAATCTCTTGTTTGACTTCACCAACACTTGAGATTAACTCAACTAGGACACACAGACACATACACAGACACAGATACACATACACAGACACAGATACACATACACAGACGCATGTACACAGATGCATACAGACACGAGTCTTCTTCTATCTCCCCTCAGGACATTAATCTGCCTTATATGCTTCTCTTTTAATCATCTAAACTTCGTTACGGCTCTCTCTCTCTCCTCTCTCTCTCTCTCTCTCTCTCCTCTCTCTCTCTTTTTATCTTTTTTTACAGTTGCCTCATTTTTCTTTTCATCTTTTTTTATTTTTCCCTTCTTGGGTTCCTCTTTCCTCTTTTTTAAGACGTTTCTTGGCTATTTTTTTCTTATGTCATTATTTTATGACGTGATATTCTTTTTTTACTATTTCCTCTTTTTTCTTTTCATCCTTTTTTCTTTTCCCTCTTGGTTCCTCTTTCCTCTTTTTTCGGGACGTACTTGCCCATTTTTTCTTTTGTCTTTCATTTATGACTTGATATTTTTTCTCAAACATACTAGATCTTGCTACTCTTATTTTCTTCAACTGTTGTAGTATTAATGACTCTCTCTCTCTCTCTCTCTCTCTCTCTCTCTCTCTCTCTCTCTTTGGCCTTATAGCTCGGACATTTCAAATTAGGTCACCAGTTTTGTTAGATTACTGTTGTGGGCCGCAGATAAGGTGGAGAGAGAGAGAGAGAGAGAGAGAGAGAGAGAGAGAGAGAGAGAGAGATATCCTCGGCGAGGTAGTCCTTACTCTATTGAGATTAAACCATTCCTAAGTTATTCTCTCTTTCCATCAGATAAGCATTATGGCAATGCTACTATAACTCACATTATGCGCCGTCTCTAAACCTTCTGTTTCCTCCGAATCTGGGATCCGACGTACTTCTATCTCGTTATCTAAACCATTGTCATTTGTGGACCTCTTTCCTCCTCTTCACTTCTTTCTTCCTTCCCTAAAACATGCCCAAACCATGACGTCAAAATCTAGGACGTGGTCAAAACAGAGAACACAGAGGTTTTCGTTTGTGCCTGCGAAGCCTGCTAGATAAGGGGATATATATTGTTTACAAAATGCCCCATTTTTGGAAACAGACCTTTCCAACCCAGTACCTCCTTTATTCTGTCTATCCGGCACTTTCTATGGTTTCCTTAAATTATCTGCAAGCATTTCTGGGTTTTACATTATTTACCAGCATGTCTTCAATTCTCTCCACATTTTAATACATTTTTTTTTTTATTAGTTTATTTATTCAATTTCTTTCACAAGTGGGATCTCTTCTATCTACATTTCCCTTTACCTCCTCTTTCTTCTTCATGAACATCGTATTCTTCTGAATAATAATAATAATAATAATAATAATAATAATAATAATAATAATAATAATTAAAACACTTCAAGACCCTTCAGGACATCTCTTCCATGCTCAGCCTTGTTATCTCTCCCTCATCTCTACATTTCCTACCCTTTTAATTCTTCTAACTTCTAACAATTTACGTAAATATCTCGGCCGTTTGTGTTTTATTCGTATTGAACATAGATGCTTCACTTCCATAAAGGAGTGGTGGCTCAGTGTATACCCGCCATCTATTCTTACTTTTGATTCCACTACCACCCCTCTTCTGTCTAAAACCTTTGGGGCACATCTCGTTTCATATAATGTATAACCCACCTCTAACCTCATCCTACCAATGTGTGTTGTATTTACATCCTAGAATCTATACCAAATATTCGACCAGCTTTCATATTAACGCTCATTATCATGGTTTGCTGGTCTCCACTGATCCTCATAACTTTTTTCCCCTACAAACTTTTTCAGACAATGTTACTAGTTTCTCAAGTAATTTTTAGCTTCTGAAGTTTTTTTTTTCTCTCTCCACTCAGCTCTCTATCATCTGCAAATACCACTTACCCCTCACTCCATATATATATATATATATAATTATATATAATTATATTATTATATATATATTAAATATATATATATATATATATATTATATATATATATTTATATATATATATATATGCTAGTAAATTATTGGAGAATGACTCAAGTCAAAAATATTACACATTATACACGACACTCCCATCCTGGCATGAACATGGAGTATTACCTACATACTTCTCTGCAACAAATGAATAGAGCACACATCATCAGACGTCTCTCTCACTCTCTCTCTCTCTCTCTCTCTCTCTCTCTCGATTTTAAACCTTAGCAACATCACCCGCTTTCCACCCGGCGTGTCCCGGAATGGGCGCTCTGAAAGAAAAAGGGGGGGTTCAGTATTAAACGTTCTAATTTCACAACTTCATTATAGACATTTTTTGTCATTATGACACTTAATTTTTCATTTCGGGACACAAAGGAAACGGCTATAAAAGCCATTAAAGTTGTTAGGCAAATGACTGCGTGCCCCGTTAGCTGGAGAATAGCCTGAAAGCTTAATTTAGGGCTTGAGTTTAGAAATTTTGAGGCCCAGTAAACATATTATATTTGTTTTACCCGAGTTGTCGAGTTCAGCGATTTCTTTGTCAAGCCTCCGGGGTCATAGATGCTGATTTTTTGAAGGGGGGGGGGGGACACGGGGGAAGGGGTAGGGAGACAATGAGGGAAGGGGGAAAGGAGAAGGGGTTTGGAGGTGGAGGAGGAGTCGTTTTCGACGCACGACCCGGATGTGTGTTTCAGGGGAGCTGTGTCCCCTTTTTCCCCTTCCCCCCGGATGTGTGTTTCAGGGGGGGTGGGGCAGTGCCCCCTTCCCCGCATCATTCCCCCCCCCCCTCCCCCCCCCCCACACCAACCAACTCCATTGCCAGACAGGAAGGGGAGCTAAGATATGTAGTAGGTACCTGAGGGCAGAGAGAGAGAGAGAGAGAGCTGTTAGGGGGGCGGGAGGGGGAAGGAAGGGGGGAATCCGCCGCCACCACCCCCGCACCCCGTTTTTGCCCCCAAACATTGCAAACCCTCACCTCCCATCCAAAGTTTTTCATGAAATGTCATAATGAAAAAATGAAGGACTAGCGGAGTGACAATGACTGGTTTGAGGGAGGGAGGGAGGGAAGGGGGGGGAGGGAGGGAGGGGAGGGAGGGAGGGAGGAAGGGGTGGGGGAGGAGGGAGGAGGGGGAGGGAGGGAGGGAGAGAATGTTCCTTCATTAGAGCGTTTTGGGGAGTGGATAGGAAGTTCGGTTACTGAATGTCCCTGCTACGACATCAATCAGGCTCCGCTTTTTAACGCCGAAGTCTCTCTCTCTCTATCTCTCCCCCTTCTCTCTCCATCATTCCGTCCTGTCTTTTCCAGATTTTACAAATGGAGCCGATCGAATCAATGATAAAAAATCACGGAATCGTATCCCACCCTCCACTCTCTCTCTCTCTCTCTTTCTCTCTCTCTCAAGCAAGCAAGCAAGCATGCGCACACACCTTCATACTCAATATGTCAGGTGTATAAAGCGCCTATAGTGTTGAGGAAGTTCTCCGCACTATAGGTTCATCCACGATTCAGGGGTTCAAGTGTGAATGTGGTAGTGAGCGTTGTCTTCTATCTCTTGGCAGCCACTCTATATATATATATATATATATATATATATATATATATATATATATATATATATATATATATATATATATATATAATCCTTCTGGGTAAACAGAGCTTCACTGTAAGTCCTGAATTCTTGGTTCCGTGGTTCGCGCCCATGAGCCGACGAATATCTTATCAACTTAAAAAAATTCCCCTTCGGTTAACATATATATGTATATGAAAATATATTAATTCCGAGGTAGAGCTAAATTAATTATTAAAGGACATTTTACAGCGTAATGCGTGTATATGAATCACGGGGATATGATAAGACTATATATATATATATATATATATATATATTATTATATATTATATATCATATATATATATATACATATATATATATATATATATAGATATATATCTATATATAATATATATATATAATACAATATTACATTTATTTCTAGCAAATCCTCGTATGTCCAGTGCCATACAACTCGAGTCTATAGTCGAAGGATAAACTTAGTCAAAAAACAGTGCATCAATTAACATCTGTGTAATGTGCCCCTAAACAGGGGAGGTTGTGGTATGCTAGTAGCTTGCATATACCCACGTGGCTTCCAGATACGCAAGTAGCTTGCATGTACGCAAATAGCCCTCAGATATGCAAGGAGCTTTTAGGTACGCAAATAGCTCACAGATACAGGTACGCAATGAGCTTGCAGGTACGCAAATAGTTGCAGATGTACAAGGAGCTTTTGCAGGTATGCAAGTAGCCTCCAGGGTACATAAGTAGCTTGCAGGTACATAAGTAGCTCGCGGGTACATCAGTAGCTCGCAGGTACAAAAGTAGCTTCCAGGTACACAAGTAGCTTGCAGTATATAGGTAGCTCGCAGGTACATAAGTAGCTCGCAGGTACACAAGTAGCTTGCAGTACATAGGTAGCTCGCAGGTACACGAGTAGCTTGCAAGTACGCAAGCTTGCAAATGCAGTGCCCTGAGTAAATATGGTGAGATAGAACTCCTATGATTAATTCCCTCCAAGTAGGCAGTTCAAACTAACCACCTGCAAATCTAAAAATAATAAATGCTAATTTCACAATATACGCTTTATCAATTGTAAAATACAAGTTTATTTTAAGAATA
>NC_061108.1:137877988-137892988 GCF_015104395.2 Macrobrachium nipponense
TTGTCTGCTTTTTGGTGCTCTCTCTCTCTCTCTCTCTCTCTCTCTCTGCCTCTACTGCTTCCGTTTTCTTTGCTTCTGCTGCCTCTGCTTTCTCTGCTTCTGCTTTCTTTGCCCCTGCTCTGGTACTCCTGCTTCTGCTTTCTTTGCCCCTGCTCTGGTACTCCTGCTTCTGGTGCTGTTGTGTTCTCGTGCTACTCTGCCTCTGATGACCACCCCCCCCCCTCCCATTGAAAGGCTAATGGCTTGCTTGGGTCACCCACCCACTCTCCGCCCCCACTCAACCAAACCCCTCTACCAGGCCCCCACCCCCCCTGTCCCCGTGGTCCCCCGAAAAGGCTTATACTTGCAACACCGGAGATATTTGACAGCGCCCGGGAAAGAGTTTATATGAAAATCTAAATTTGTTATTGGCGGGGCAACATCCCGTCGTGGCTCTTTGACACACAGAGAGAGAGAGAGAGAGAGAGAAAGAAGATGCGGGACGGACAGTAATAAAACACCGGAAATATAAATAAAGATATGAGAGAGTTTATAAGTACTAAGGTCGAGTATTTTTTTTTTTTTTTTTTTTTTTTTGCAGGATCTTAATTTTGAGACAATGGTGTACGTTAATCTCTGTATTTACGAAAATAATTCCACTGAATATTAATAAGAAAATGAAATGGAAATGGGTAAGAATAGCCTCTATGGTTATCAATTATAAAACATTTCCAAAAATTAATTATATGAATTGGGAATAAATAAATAAATAATACCATGAATAATAATAATATATATATATATATATATATATATATATATATATATATATATATATATATATATATATATATATATATATCTTCACGGTCATAAATAAATTAATATATGATATAAGTAAATAATAAAAAGGCAGAAAAATAAATAAGGAAATAAAGAAATCAGTTTTATAAATATAAAAATATCTAGTACATCAGCAACCCACCCCCGCCATCCCTACTCTCTCTCTCTCTCTCTCTCTCTCTCTCTCTCTCTCTCTCTCCGTTTTTTTTTTGTTGCTGATCACATAAGAGTGTATCAAAACAAAATTCGGCATCGAACGGATTTCCTGTTTTTCTGAGAGGAGGAGGAGGAGGATGAGAGGAGGAGGAAGGAGGAAGGAGGAAGGAGGAGATTTAGAAGCAGAAGAGAAAGCACAAGGAAGAGAAGAATCAGAAGAAGAAGAAGAAAGAAGAAGGAAGAAGAAGAAGAAGAAGAGGCAGAAGAAACGAGTGGTACAATCGGCATCTCTGACTGAAACTCAAAACCAGTCATATAAAATTATATATATATACATATATATATATATATAATATATATATATATATAATATATATATTATATATATGTATATATAATAAGCCTCTCTCTTTCTCTCTCTCCCATGAATGAAGGTGGATTACTACGAGAGAGAGAGAGAGAGAGAGAGAGAGACCGCATATACAATCCACTAGATTTAGTATAGTCGATCGCTGCTCCCGCTCGTACGTACTAGTAGAAGCTTAGTTAAAGGTGGAGGATTTAGCCGGAACAAAAGGAAGTTCTACACAATTCGAATTCGCGCGCGTGCGCGGCTCACACATTTACTGTGAGTAATAATAGTCTCTCTGTAACGTATTTGTATGTATGTATTATATATATATATATATATATATATATATATATATATATGTATAATATATATCGATCATGATTTCCCCCTTATCTGCCCTCATGTTTTTTTCCAAATGCAATGCACTCGTATGCACAAAAAATGCACATGTACTTACTTGCAAGTGAGTATAAATGTGTGAGTGAATAAAGGATCTACCATCACAATCAGTATAATCTATCGACCGCTGATAAACTTCGACAACAATGAAAAAAAAAAGTCAATCGTTCCACTGACGGGCAACTGTTTAACGAGTAAAGTGTACCAGCATTGATTATCTATTTTCTATCAGTCATTGCTGTAACGTTGAAGATTCCTTAAATTAAACATTTTAAAATAAAATTGCAGATGATTTCTATACAGTGGTGATGTAACGATACTGGGAACATGTAGGAAAGTCTTTTTAGGAATCTCGTCTAAACGATGAAGTACCCAGAAGGGTATTGCCATTAAAATAACTGTATTCATTACAGAGATACAGATCCGAAGCATAAGGCTTGAAGATCGCCATTAAGTCACTCTTTGGGATATTCATTCTATTGACAGCCACATTTGCTCGCCAACCCTCTTCTGATTTTCTTGGCTACTGTAATATTTCATTTACGATCGAATTCCCAATGTATTATTGACTATACTCTGTTTTTTTTTCATCTGTCCATCTGCCTGTGGTGTTTTTGTATGGTAACACTGCGTCCCGCGCTTTAGAAAGTTACATTCGCTCACTTCAAAACAATTTATAATAATATCCATTTCGAATATTAAGGTGTAATTTCGCTACAGTTAAAATTTAAAACACTTTCAATCGCAAATGCACACCCAGATATCCTTTATTTATCTAACACTTACACAAGCGTAACTATTTACCGGGGACGCAGTGTTACCATAACACAAACCACCATAGGCCAGAGGAGATGAAAAAAAACAGAGTATGTAAATGTAACACTGGAATAAAACTCCCACCAGAAGTTGTAAACAGCAAACAGTGTGGAAGAGTTTAAAAGAAAGCTAGACAAAATCATTAGGACACTGTGAATGCACAGTAAAACCTGCTCCTACAGATAAGTGAGCACACGATGTCTCCTCGGATGGACTAACAAGTCTTCCAGACATCCTAATCCTTGTAACTCCTCTATACTCCTAAAAGGTCATCGCTTCTGCTCTGTAACTCTACTTAATAGTATTTCCTTTCTTCCCTCGATCATTTCCAATCTTATTGACCCAACACCAAGTCATTTCCTTCTCCTTCTCCTCCGAAGGAACCTTTACTAAAAAAAAACACGCTGTTAATTCAGTTAACCGTTCTTGAATTTATCACGAATCACATAGGATGCTAAACTTGATTCCTTTGGAGTGATAGATACGAACCTACTGCTCATCTCCCTGTATTCGATATTTGCACTTTTCTTGTCGAACTGTAGTGTTTCATGGTATATAAATATTATATATATATATAATATATTATATATATAATATAATAATTATATATAATATATATATATATATATAGATATATCATTAGATATATATATCTATATATATATATATATATATATATCTATATATATAGTAGATATATATATCTAATAGATATATATATATATATATATATATATATATATATATATATATATATATATATATATATATATATATATCAGTTTCCATCTTCATTCGTAGGTAAGTACAGTGGGCTTTTCTAAATGTATATAATATATATATATATATTTTATATTTATATATAAATATATATATATTATATTTATGTATATATATATTTATGTATATTATATATATATATATATTATATATATATATATAATATATATTAATATATGAACATCAGAAAGCCCACTGTACTTAGCCCTACGAAAGCTGAAGATGGGAAACTGAAAAAAGTAAAGCTATTATATATAGTCATTATTTTACTTTACTCAGTTAATCAGAAAGCATGTCAATGCTATAATGATAAATAATATATATATATATATATATATATATATATATATATATATATATATATATATATATATATATATATATATATATATTATATGCTGCTACTTTTATAATGCATATATCTTCTCTTTGAATGTATAAAATGTTAGAAAAGAGTTTTTCAACATTTTCAGATTCCTTATTTAGCTTAGAGTTATAGGATGTCTTAAAATGTATGTTCAGATTTCGCATAACATAATGTAAAAGTTAATATAACGTAGAATGCAAAGAGAGAGAGATTAACTTTGTCCGTTCCAAGATAGAAATTATTTCCTTAACTTGTCATCACCTCAGATAAAGAGGAACTCGAGTCTCCCTTTTGTTTTCATAACATGTCAATCTTAATCAATCTACCTCGCTTCCACTTCTGGTTTTTGGAAACATGTAAGAGAGAAAACGTACATGACCTGTTTTCAGACGTGTACTTTTTGTGATAAACCACATTAAAGATTTCACATTTTTCTGTTTCGTTATATTAGAAGCCTTCTAGGAAGGGATGCGCCATCCTTTACCATGCCCAAAAAAGTTTTGTGCGAAATTCACCGCACAGGTTCCATAAGAAAGTAAGACTCATTCAGACTTAGATCCTCATAGTGTTTAGATCTCTCTCTCTCTCTCTCTCTCTCTCTCTCTCTCTCTCTCTCTCTCTCTCTCTCGCCATACTTGATATTAACATAACGTAAAGATTTTATATTTAGTCAGTGGTCACTCGTAACTTTTAGATTTCGGATTTCATAGAGTTATTTAGTATTATTTAGTGCTTTTTGTGGAATCTGAACAAACATTGTACAAGTGTGTAACGGCACCTTTTCCTTTTTTGAAATATTGTGAATTGTGTGGTGAAATTTTAGAGCCAGCTGCAGCAGAAAGGAAATTGGTACCAAGGTATTGTGTGTTAATGAAAGTTTATAAGTTGCAACTAATAGTTACAGTGGTTTCATGAAACAAGTATAATTTTTACACATTGCAAATTTTTTTGTTTTGTGTTTGTTTCATTTCAAGTGATTTTTTTGTGCATTTATCCATTTTCTTATTGACGTGATTTTTTGTGCATTTATCCTTTTTTCTAATTGAATTGATTTTTTGTGCATTTAACCATTTTCTCTTATCGAAGTGTGTGTTTTTATTTTATATTTAGTGTGATTAGTACATTTTTACAATTTTGGTATTTTCCACATTTTTCTGTGTTTTCATTGGCATTCACAATTTGATTGACTTAATTGTTTTCATTAATTTATCGTTTCACATTTAATTGAATTTAACACCTAAGCAGGAATTAATTTGCTGTTTTTACTTAGATTTCTTTTCAAGTTTCGGTTGTTGTTTAGAAACTTGTGAATTAATTTCCAAATTTTAATTATTGCCTAACACTTTTTGAATTTCGATTGAATTTAATTTTCTTTAATTTTGTGATAAATTACTTTTGATTTAATTTTATCATAATTAGCAGATGTTTTTTGATAATTCGAATCTTTTTTTAATTCTAAGCAATACTTAATTATTCAAGAATCTATTCAACTTTGCTTTGTTTTCAAGTAACAGTATTTTCCCTGAGATTGTGAATTTCACTTATAAATTTTGAGTTTGCTAATAAATTTTTGTATTTAACATTTTTATAAGTGTTTTTCTTTTTCACCAGTATAAGTAAGTAATTATATATGTTTGATTTTGCTTAGGTAGAAACATAGAGTGTAACTGAGCTGTTTTCCTTCAATTTACTTGAAGTGAGTTAAGTACTTAGACTTCTGAAATCAGGAAATACTTAGACTTTTAAAGTTGTTGATGGATGATGCCCTTTAATTAATTTGATTACATATGAGATACCTCACACCGCTGTTTTAATTAACTTAGTCTGATTTTCTGCAATACTGGTAAGTTGTTTAAGGGATCACTGTTGCCTTTAGATATTCAGTCGTTTAGTACCTATGATGAAGGTTCAGGTGTCTGGTGGCTGTTGTTGAGGTACTCATTTAATGATTGGTAAGTGTAGTAACCCAGATACTTGGCACTTTGTCACAATATCATATATATATATATATATATATATATATATATATATATATATATATATATATATATATATATATATATATATATATATATATATATATATATGAATAGAAAACTTCGGCCTTTAAAAATATGGCCCAGAAAATCTTGGTTGTTGGTTTACAATTCAACAGAGAACGTCACAATACATTCAATTTGAATATAATATCTAAAAAATATATAAGCCTTTATTATACTTATGTTAAGTCATAAGAAAATCTGTTCCACATCTCGATGGAAATTGTGAACAGAAATCTACATAACTTGCACACCGCAAAAAACAGAAGTATGCACCCGTAACCCTATTTTCTTCCTCTCGTCTCTCTCGCGTCTCTCTCTCTCCTCTCTCAGCCTCCTCTCTCTCTCTCTCTTAACATGAATTCACTGAGAGCAATATTTTTCCGATGTATTTTACGTGATAGTCTGTTAGTGTGCAATGCAATGTTGCATGACAAAATGATGCTGCAATCCGCGACGCTTATTCAATATGCCCTTGGCAAATAGGAACATGCCCAGAATTATCTGGTATATTAATGGTTACTCCACATCAATTCACATTCCGTCTGTATTCGACGCCATAAATACCAACCCCCCTACCCTCAAGTTCTCCCGAGTTCGCAACGAAATCTGTAATTACAAAGTGACAAACGCGCAACGGATACTAATTTCAGCCTTCGTCGTCGAGGAGGACGTTCCACGTAATTTGATTTTGCCGTCCGCCATGGAACGTCCTTCAAAGCAAAATGGTAAAGTGCTTGGGTCTGCTGCTGCATGTCTGAGCCGCTTTGTGGGACATCTGTCCTACCTACTTTACCTACCGTACCGGAGCTACGCGCCATTCAGAAGGCCAGACACCTTTTGTTGTGTGACGGAGGCTAATGGGGGGTGGGAGAGAGCCGTTACAAAGGCCAATCCCGACAACTACTACTACTACACCACTCGCTCGTAAACAGGCTCCCCTGCGCTACGCAAAAAGGTATCGGATGTTCTTCCTATACCGGCGCGTTCGCCGATCGCTATCGCCAATGTTTATAAAAGGGACTTTTGATACCGAAGATTAGTTTCCAAAAAGGACCAAGGGGGCCGGGGTAGTGTTCCGCTTATCGTTTATTTACAAATAGTGGTAATCGCTTCTTTCTCGACGGATAACCGGTGAAATTTGGCTGTGTCAATTATTATAAAGGAAGAGAGTTTACCGCTCTTTGTTTGCTTGTTCGCAAGCGCTTGCGTGCGGGTTCTCTGTAGAGATCTTTTGGGAATTTACTTTTTCTTTTCTCTCTCTCTCTCTCTCTCTCTCTCTTTCTCATCTCTCTCATGCCGGTCACTTTTACAATGGATGGATATAGTTTTGTGTATATATAATTTAACCCAGGTTTTTGGATGCGGTTTTTACTTCAAGCCTTTAATCCAGACGGGAAATAAAATTAAGAAATATATTCTTTTCATCCATTTACAACTGGACAGACTCATGGCTGACTAGCCAGAAATGCATATGGTGGGTGATCTAACGTACTACTAATGAGCCCACAGTGAAGGTTTTTTTTTTTTTGTAAAATTCTGAGGCTGTAAAAGCTAAATGTATGGCGGTTTTATTCATATGTTGCTTATTACTTTCAAGTCACATCAGTCAAGACACTCACTTCACCAATATGAGGGCTTGGGTTTCAATTTCCCTTGAGATACTGACCTATACTCTGTTTTGTTCCATCTGTCCATCCACCTGTGGTGTTTGCGCATGGTAACACTGCGTCTCGGGCTTTAAATAATAAACTATTTCGAATATTAATGGTGTAATTCGCATACAGTAAATTATTAAAACACTTTTCAGTTGCAAATTTACACCCAGATATCCTTTTATTTACCTAAAACTTACACATAGCGTAACTAATTAAAGCCCAGGACGCAGTGTTACCATGCGAAAACACCACAGGTGGATGGACAGATGGAAAAAAACAGAGTATAGCCCTCGCATTCTGATCACTGAATTACATACTTGAAAGTCAGTCACCTAAAATATTTGCAGAGATCCTTTGCAACTCGGAAGAAAAGCAATCTTTGAAGAAACGCCCTCTAGTGAGAAATGGCAAATACTGGAGAAAAAAATCTATACATTTATAGCCAATTGTATCTATATTCATAATCCTATATAAGTGTTTGTTAATTCAGACTGATAACATAATAGATAATATAGATATCTTGATTAGCTTTAAATGATGAGATAGCAAAATGAAAACTGATATGCTCTTTGTTTCCAAGACGTCAAGTCTGAACCAGCATACTGTAGTCTTAAGAAACTGCTGTATTCCTAAAAAATATGCTGTAGTCTTAAGAAACCTGCTGTATTCTTAAGAAACCTGCTGCAGTCTTAAGAAACTGCTATATTCTTAAGAAACCTGCTGTAGTCTTAAGAAAACTGCTGTTGTCTTAAGAAACCTGCTGTATTCTTAAGAAAACTGTTTTATTCTTAAGAAACCTGCCGTATTCTTAAGAAACCTGCTGTAGTCTTAAGAATCTGCTGTAGTCTTAAGAAAACTGCTGTTGTCTTAAGAAACCTGTTGTATTCTTAAGAAACCTGCTGTAGTCTTAAGAAACCTGTTGTATTCTTAAGAAACCTGTTGTATTTTTAAGAAACCAGTTGTAAGCTACGCAATGCCTCTGATTCTGTATACAACGTTAATGTACACCTTGCCATACACATAAAGAAAATTGTCCAGGTCATTAGAATTATTATTATTATTCTATGACTGAATTGTAAAATAATTGAGTGGTAGGACAGCCAAAATACATAAAATGTTATATTTTCCTAAATACAAACGATTTAATGTACCCTTACATACTTTCATAAAAGGATAATCCTTTGGGCTAATGCCCTGGATAATTTTTATTATTATTATTATTATTCTATGACTGAATCGTATGACTGAATCGTAAAATAATTGAGTGGCATAACCGTCAAACATAAAGATGTTATATTTACTTAAAGCAATGACATGTAAATACAGTACCACATTCGTACTTACATGAATTAGGAATGAACAAACGATAGACAAACGAACTAGAAAATTCACGCACATACAAACAAACAAAAAAATGAAGAAGTTCAAGAGATGATCGGAACTTCCACATGAACTTTCACAGAATTTATCTAACAGGTCAAAATAAAAATTGCAAAAATGTAGCCCAAAGCAAAATTGCATGTCTATAGACGAAACGAAAATGGCCACAGAGCAGTAACGAGATCAAAACGAAGAAACGAAGGTCTTCCGAAAGAATGGGAACAAAGCCCGAGTGATTCGACAATAAACGCAAGGGGGGGGTTCGACACCCACTTAAGTAACTGGGGAAATGTAAACACGGGAGAGTCCAAGGTGTGAAATCTAACACCACTAAAAGGACAATCGGTTCCCCCTATCGAAGGATTAAACTCTTTCTCTCTTTTTTCTCTCTCTTTTCTTCTTTTCTTTCTTTATTTCCTTTCCTGCTCTGCTAAGGAGGCCGGGGAAGTGGAGGAGTAAGATGTTGGTAGGGGGGGTTCGGGGGGGGGGAGATGTTGCCTAGGTGTTAGGGATGTCCCAGGGGATGTGGGGAGGGGTGGGAGTACAATATTGGGGTAGGTGTTAGGGATGGGATGATAGAGGAGGAATAGATTGGGATGGTGGGCGGGAGGGGGGCGAGTACAAGAATAAAGGTTTGTTTACAAAAAGAGGTTTAAGATCCGCTCCTCTATTGTGACGATTAACATAAAGCGGATGCCCTGATACGGTAGTACAACGTTGGGCACCGAACACTGAATATCCCAGGATGGGGGCTATAATCGCTATGACAACAAGTACTTAGTGTGGCTTTCCCTTTCAAGAAGTGAGGCGAAAAGATAATACTATACTGCAAGAAAAATGACGTAAGAATGATAAGTGATTGTTTGAATTATAAAATAATGTACTGTTTACATGCACCATATCAGTAAACCTCTAATTTCTAAATTCATCAAAATCTCCAAATGATTTACATATGCATGCTTAAAGATGGCTAACTGCAATGTATTTAATTCCATATATATATATAGATATATATATATATATATATATATATAAAATATAATAGCCACAATGCCCTCGTAACCTCTCAATTCTTTGCCCTTTTTGGATATGCTTGTCACTACAAAGCCTTGAGCTCCAACTTCAAAGAAATGGCCAGCGATTTTACATATATATATATATATCATAATATAATATATATATATATATATATTATATATATATATATATATATATGTGTGTGTGTGTGTGTGTGTGTGTGTGTGTGTATATATAATATATATATATATATATATATATATATATATATATATTATATATATATATATATACATATATACATATGTATATATATGAACACTGGGCCAAGTCCTGACAAAGAGCTGTAGGCAGTGCATAGTGAAATATAAGCAATGCTGACTAATAAGTAAAAAGCATCTGAAAGAAATCTTAGAAAGTACCGCAAGAAAGGAAATGGAAAAAAAAGCTAACGTAATTTACACTTGATAAAAAAAGAATAAAAAACTATACAAAATTAATTAGCTTACTTTTATTTAATTATTCTCTGTATTACCTTTAGTAACCCTTTAATAATATTTCTTGTAAGAATTCATGTGTTTTATGTGTTTTTTAAGTAATCGTTCAAAAAACGGTTTTGAACAAGAAACTTAATGTGAATTCACTCTCATCCATGTTTTTAGTTAAAAACTACCGAGGCTAGAGGGCTGCAAATTGGTATGTTGATCATCCACCCTCCAATCATCAAACATACCAAATTGCAGCCATCTAGCCTCAGTAATTCCTATCTTATTCAAGGTTAAATTTAGATATAACCGTGCGTCTGGCAACGATATAGGGCAGGCCAACACCGAGCAGTGGTTAAAGGTTTATGGGGCGCGGTTCTACAGCATTATACCGCGACCACCGGAAGATGATTGATTGATTATGTCTGTTAAAAACTGGTGTCACAACATCTCGGTTATTGACACCGAAATAAATTTAGATAGAAAGTAGAATTAAATCTAAAATGAATTTAATATAAAAAATCTAAAAATATATTTATATAGATATATTTGTTTAAATATATAAATTCTTACATAGATATTCTATTATATAATCTAAATTTCGTTGAGGAGACCAGCCTCCCTCATAAAGATATATAACTGCTCTATATTACAATCCATTCCAAGAATTGTAGATAGGATGAAATTACCTCCTCTATCGCATCCCTAAGACAGGAACCTATGTCTCAAAGTCCCAAGTCTGGGACATTCAACCAGCAAATGTTTCACAGACAGGGGCACAGTACAATCATCGCAAAATGGAGGATTTTCACGGGACATCAAGAACCCATGGGTGAGTCTTGTATGTCCAATCCTCAATCTGCACAACATCGTTTCTTGTCTCCTTGGTATATACGGATAATGACCAAGGAGACACTGATGACGCGATACTACGCATTTTTTGATTAGTTAAAATATCCCCCCACTTGGACTGCCAACATTTTTTAATTCTCTGACCTACTAGAGGATACAAATCCCTATGAATCTACTTTCGGTGGCCTGAAATTATACACTATACACAAAATTCGATTGCGCCGAAGTGACTTCGGCGCATTTTGTACTTGTTAACTAAAACCTAAATTTTGTCCCTACCTTCAATTATTCAATAAAATCTTCTTGAAGAGAAATTAATTCTAAATTATATCATGAGGTTGTTACCGAATAACTATATTAAAAAGGAATATTGAATTTGGTTAAGCAAACAAAAAGGTAGTGGTTCTCTACGACAATATCAAGTTGAGTATATCTTAGTTTAACTAGACCATTGAACTGACTAACAGCTCTCCTAGGGCTGGCCCGAAGTCTTAGACCATATTATGTGCCTAGGAACCAATTGGTTACCTATTAACGGGACCTACAGCTTAGTGTGGGATCCGAACCGCATTATATAGAGAAACGAATTTCTAATCATCAGAAACAAATTCCTCCGATTCGACATTGGCAGAGTGGGGAATCGAACTCGTGACTACCAGATAGGTAGGCGAGCACGTGAACCACTCGTCCAAAGAGGATCTTCTAACAATATTAACATATTAACATACGAGGCTGTTAATGTATAACCACTTTAAAGATAAACATTGTTTTTTGATTAGACAAGTACAAAACAACAGCTGTCTAAAAAGTAAAAACGGGAAATAAAGTTTTATGCAAATTGGACATACGATGAAATTTGCATAATAAATATTAGAAACAAGATTAATAAACGCCACTCAGTTTAGACAAAAAATGAATAAATAAATAAAGAAATAAAACTACTATAAAATTTTTCGAGAGGTGATTCAGAAAAATAATTACCAAGACCTAATTTAGTAAAGAAAATCAATGGGGAGGGGGGGGGGGGGGGCGGTGGTCGGGCGGGGGAGGCGGGAATTAGCAGAATGAAAGGATATATAAAATTTATTGGTGAAAATGGACGAAGCAATATTTGAAAAGTATCTAAATCCCAAATTAAGTAACAATGAAATCCGGGAAATCACGTATTACATGATAACGAGTGAGTCGTAAGCTATAACGTTTCACACAGAAAATTCTATAAATAGTCTAAAAAAAGGAATCAAATCCGGCCCATTAACCCCCCCCCCCCTACCACCCACAAAAAAATAATAATTTCAGACTACTAACTCTAAAGATATACTATACCTTCCCATCAAGTGCTGAACTACGTACAATACGTACGCAAGAAGTAACCAGGACTTCTGAATAATATTGTCAAAGCTTTCATTTAACTTTTCATTTGAATAAAATAGTAAATAATCTAAATAAAATTGAATAATAAGATTAAATTATTAATCCAATGCTAGAAAAATATTAAGTCTTCGACAATTATATCATATATTCATGTTCGTGTAATATCATCCATTAAAGCATCATCTATGTTAACGAGAGAGGGAGAGTAGAGAGAGAGGAGAGAGAGAGAGAGAGAGAGAGAGAGAGAGGAGAGAGGCGGAGTTTATCGTCTCTCAAAATTTGTTCGTCGATTAACAGAAAAAAAAATCAGGGAGCAATAAACATCATCAGTACTCATAGAGAGAGAGAGAGAGAGAGAGAGAGACCTTACCTTACAGACCTTACAGTTCGTTCGGGTTGCCCCAGGTCCCTCAGTGTGAGGCGCCTCTAATGTCTACCAGAGAGTTGCTTCCTAGTACATCTTCCGGTATATTTTGCATCTTCCAATCTTGGATGGTCTGGGATGCAGTTTGAGATATTTGTCGAGCTTATTCTTAAACACATATACGCTCACTCCTGATATATTCCTCAGATGAGCTGGCAACGCATTGAATAGACGCTGCATTATCGATGCTGGTGCGTAGTGGAGTTAATGTCCTGTGTGCTTTCCTTATTTTTTCTGGTATAGTTTGGGCACTATTAATCTACCTCTGCTTGCTCTTTCTGATATTTTTTAGTTCCATGATATTTTTCTGTTATTCCTTCTATCTGTTTCCATGCCTGAATTATCATGTAGCGTTCTCTTTCTCCTTTCTAGACTATATAATTTTAAGGATTGTAGTCTTTCCCAGTAGTCTAGGTCCTTAACTTCTTCTATTCTAGCTGTAAAGGACCTTTGTACACTCTCTATTTGTGCAATATCCTTTTTGATAGTGTGGGTACCATATCATATTGCAATATTCAAGTGGACTACGAACATATGTTTTATAAAGCATAATCATTGTGTTCAGCTTTTTCTTGTTTTGAAGTGCGCAACAACATTCCCATTTTTGCTTTACATTTTGCCAACAGAATGGCTATGATCATTGCATAACATGTTCCTATCATCATCACACCAAGGTCTTTAACTGCTTCCTTATTTGTGATTGTCTCATTATTAGGTCCCCTATATGCATATAGCTTTCCTTCTCTGTCTCCATAATTTATTGATTCAAATTTATCAGAGTTTAAATACCATCCTATTTACCTCTGCCCAATCATATACTTTGTTAACGGTCTCTTTGTAGACGTCCTATCTTCATCACCAAGTAATTTCTCTACTTATTCTTGTGTCATCAGCGAAACTACTCACTACCGAATCCTTAACATTACTGTCTATGTCTTCAATCATAATAAAACAAACAATATTGCAGCTAGCACCGTACCTTGTGGCACACCGGATATTACCTTGGTTTCATCCGATTTCTCAATCGTTTGCAATAACTATCTGTTTTTTCTGTTGTGTAAAAATTCTTTTAACCATCTTCCTACTTTATCTACGATATTGTGTTTTCTAATTTTCTTTGCTAATATTATTATGGTCTACTTTGTCAAAAGCTTTTGCAAATTCTAGATAAACCACATCTGTTTTCATTTCGCTTTTCATATTTTTTGAATATGTTCTCACGGTGGACTAACAGTTGGGTTTTGTACTTTTTCCGGGTACGAAACCGTGTGTCCTATATTAAACAAATTATTTTTTATTAAATGTTTCATAATATTTTTCTTCATTACCCTTTCATACACTTTCATAATATTTGATGTTAGACTCACAGGCCTATAATTACTTGCCTCTAGTCTTGATCCACTTTTGAAAGTAGGGGTGATATATGCTAATTTGTGCTCATCATAAATCTTGCCTGTATCTACACTTTGTCTTAATAATATTGCAAGTGGCTTTGCGATGAATGAACTACTTTCTTTAACAAAATAGCAGGGACTCCATCCGGCCCTGCAGCAGCTCCATTTTTAATTTCATTAATTGCCTGCACAATATCAGCTTCATTAATTTCTATGTCAGCTAAATATTCACTATTTTCGTCCCTTACTTCTATATCATTATCTTCATTGTCTATTTCTAGGGGTGAATTCTCTCTTATATCGTTCTGCCAGTATGTTGCAATTTTCCTTTTTTTCTTTTTTTATTCGTTAATCTCCCTTCAATTCTCAGAGGGCCTATTTCTATTCTTCTTTTATTCATCTTCTTCGCATATGAGTATAATGTTGGGATTGCTGATATTTAATAGGGTTTTTTCTTCCAAGTCCCGTTTTTCATTTTCTTTTTGATTGTATAATCTTTTGTTCTGCATTTTCTATCTTACTTTTTAGTTCTATAACTTTCCATGCATTTTTTTCTTTTGCAAGACCTTTTTTCCACTTTCTGATTTTCTGGAACAAGATCCTTCTGTCTCTTGGTATGCATGAATGATGTTTACTTTTTCTTCTTCGGTATATATTTATCCACTATTTTCTCCAATAATTTTAT
>NC_061108.1:137897988-137930488 GCF_015104395.2 Macrobrachium nipponense
TCAAAGGTAACATCATTTTAATTAACTTCCCATAATGCAATCGACATTTTGTTAATGTAATGCAAATTATGCCTAGATTTATGCGTCCTTAAAACTTCAAATCTATTGCCTTTGTATTCCAAGGTCGGGACCTCGCTGTCCAACTTCTCGGTTCCAGGGGCCCTTTATTCCAGACACAGCTGGACTCTGGAACAGCCGCCCAGAGGAAGTCGTCCAATTGGAACATCTTCAGAAGGTCAAGCGATGACGCAATACATTTATACCCTAATACATTTCTACCTATTTGTTGATTATTTTTTCATAAGTGGTATCTCTTCTTTCTGTATTTCCTTACCTCGTTTTACTTCTTCATAATGAACACCATAATATTCTTTGGAAGCTTCAATTTCAAGCCAATGGCCCCTGAGGTGGGTTTGTTCCGTATGAATAGGTTTCATCTTCTGAACAATAATAATTTGATAATAAAATTATAATAAAAGGTTTCTTCTACTGAAATAATAAAATAATAATAAGAAGAAGACAACACTCTACACTCTATTCCAAACATATAATCAACACCACACCATATCAGCAAAATTCGTAACAAAAAATTAAAAATCTTACTTTAACGTAACACTTCATTCGAAATATATTCCATACTTCATAATATTTCCATTTACACCGACACATACCTTTCCAAATTGCTCTCTCTCTCTCTCTCTCTCTCTCTCTCTCTCTCTCTCTCTCTCTCCACGGCCAGACAAAGAAACCGAGAGAATCCATTATCACAATATCAAACGGTTTCTAAATATTTTCCCGCCGCTTTGAACTCATTGTCTCGGTTCCAATTGGCTTAGGTCGAACACTTTATCAGCCAAGATGCCATGGGAAGGGGGAGGGGGATGGGTAAGGGGGAAGAGAGGGGGAGGGGGAATGTGGGCGAGGGGGAAGGTGGGGGAGGAGGTGAGGAGGTGGAAAGATGGGAAAGTGGGGAGGGGGGTGCGAAGGGGATGAGAGGTGAGGGGATGGTATAGTTCTGAGATAACTGGGGGGAGGATAGGTCATTACTGAAATGGGAATGGCAGGGGAGGGGGGTTCCAGGAACGGGTGGGAGAGGGTCCAAGGGGTTCCAGGAACGGGTGGGGGAGGGTCCAGGAACATGAGGGTAGGGGTTCCAGGAACGAGGGGTTGGGGAGGGAGGTTTTTAGGGATGGATGAGGGAAGGTAGGTTCATCCTGGAATGGGAATGGCAGTGGGGGTTAGGAGGCGGGGGAGGGATTCCAGGTTGTAAGGGGGTTGATTCGCCAGATGAAATGGAAGAGAGGAGTGGAGATGGACTGGGCAGGAAAAGACTGGAATGGGAATAGATTGAATGAATTTTACGGGTTAAGAGTTGGAACGCCGAGCTGGGAATTAAGGAATGTCGGAATAAAAAGCGGTCGGGAATAATGGGATTTGGAGAGCAAATTCTCTAACGCAATTATGGAATGGATTTTCGAATTCTCGTCCACGAACAGAGAGAGAGAGAGAGAGAGAGAGAGAGAAGACTGCTCAAATGAAAATGGATTATTTAAAAATAAAAAAGGTAAAAAAGGTCAAATGATAATTATGGGTGTTTAAAAATAGGCAAAAATTTAAAGTACTGTTAAAATGAAAATGAATATTTGAAAAAATAAGTTTAAAAAGTCAAATGAAATTGGGTGTTTAAAAAAAGGTAGAAAAAAGTTCTGCTAAACTGAAATTGGATGATTATAGAAAGGTAATAAAAATGCTAAAATGAAAATGGATGATTATAGAAAGGTAAAAAAACTACTGTTACAATGAAAATGAATGTTTACAAAAAAAGGTAAAAAATAAGAACTTTTAAAATGAAAGTGGATGTTTAAAACTAAGTAAAATAAAAGTACTGCTTAAATGAAAAAGGATGTTTAAAGATAGCTAGGAAAAAAGTACTGCTGATTTTAAAATGTATGTTTAAAAATAGGTAAAAACAAAAATTGATGCTAAAATTAAAATGGATGTTTTAAAAAAGTAAATAAGTACAGCTAAAATGAAAATGGATGCCTAAAAGAGTAGAAAAAGTACTGCTAAACTTAAAATGGATGTCTAAAAAGAATGGAAAGTACTGCTAAATTGAAAATGGATACTAAAAATAGGTAAAAAAAAATACCATTAAAATTAAAATGAAAATGTTTAAAAAAAGTAAAAGAAAAAATAGTACTGCTAAAATTAAAATCATGTTTGAAAATAGGTGGAAAAAGTCACTGCTATAATGAACTTGGTAATCAGTCGACTTTGGTGCGTCTAATTAGGGTGGGAATATGCAGGGGGCCGACTACCTCATTCCAAAAAATTTTCTTTGTCCATATTTAAGGGCGCAATTTCCGCAGGACCTATACACAGTCCATAGTGATATGGACACAGAAAATTTTGCGTAAATATTCTGCATAAGCGAATTACTCACTTATTAATAAAGGCGACAATATCTAAATTAAGAAATACACACAATGATGTTTATTTCATTCACATATTATGCTTTCAATGCCAGATGAATACAACACTCTCGGAATTTGAATTTAGATGTCTGTGACGTCAAACCTTGAATAACGTTGCATCATCGGTGACAAATGACATCTAATTAAAGCACTGCATCACAGAAACCAGAAATATTCTATGAACTTAGCTTAAGCAGATAAAACCTGTATATTCTTGGTGAACTTGAATTTCGAGTCAGTGGCCCCTGTGGCCTAGTTCCATATGAATAGGTACTCATCTTCTTAAAATAATAATTTAATAATAATATTAATAATAATAATAATAATAATAATAATAAAATAAGTAATAATCAATAAAATAATAATAATTCTGTATTTCCTATTACCTCCAACCTCTTGTTACTTCTTTCAAATGACCACCATGTTCTTAGGAGGCTTGAATTTCAAATTAGTTGCTCTTGTGGCCTCGTTCCATATCAGTAAGGTTCATGTTTATAATAATAATAATAATAATAATAATAATAATAATAATAATAATAATAATAATAATAATAATAATAATAATAATAATGGATAATAATCAAGACCTGAAAATAGAAATAAGAAGGATATGGGATATGCCACTGGAAATTGTACCCATAATCATAGGAACACTAGGCACGATCCCAAGATCCCTGAAAAGGAATCTAGAAAAACTAGACGCTGAAGTAGCTCCAGGACTCATGCAGAAGAGTATGATCTTAGAAACGGCGCACATAGTAAGAAAAGTGATGGACTCCTAAGGAGGCAGGATGCAACCCGGAACCCCACACTATAAATACTACCCAGTCGAATTGGAGGACTGTGATGGAGCAAAATAAAAAAATATAATAATAATAATAATAATAATAATAATAATAATAATAATAATAATAATATAATAATAATAATAATAATAATAATAATAATAATAATCAATAATAATAATAATAATTAAATTTCAAATTTAGTTGCCCTTGTAGCCTTGTTCCATATCAGTAAGGTTCATCTAAAATAAATAATAATAATAATAATAATAATAATAATAATAATAATAATAATATGTATGATTATGGCATACTTATATCAAAGGCTCAAGATCATCTTAGGTTACTGAAATGGAGGTGAAGTGCGTAACTGATTAATTAAAGAATAATAATAATAATAATAATAATAATAATAATAATAATAATAATAATAAGAATAATAATAAAACTCGTGCAGAACACCCACCATTTACATACTGTGATTTCTAAAAAATTATGCAATTTTAAAAAGAAGCCACACCTGAAAACTATGGTGAAACTTCCGTAGACTTTCTGAAATATCAGGATGATTTCAATCGCAATTTTCGCTTCCTCGGGGAGTAAGCTGACAGACTATTTTGTTGTTGTTGTTGTTGTTGTTGTTGTTGTTTTTGTTCTTGTTGGGCTGGGGGGGTGGGGGGTGGGAAGGGAGAGTATAGGAAAGGTCTATGGAAGAGCCAAAAAATGTCTGAAAAAGGTGTTTCGCATTAGTTAAAGATGCAGGAATTGTAGGATATGATATTTATGATTTATTTATTAGAACGAAAATGTAAACAATAAATAATGTGCATGTTAAACAGTACAGAATTATTTCTAATAAAATATAGCGCATCTATTTTAATATTCGTTGTTGAAGCAACGGGCTATTTGACCATAGATATTAGTATGTGCCCTGAGTAAGCTGGAGGCCGGATCACGCCTTGTTCCATGAGCATATTACCAGATGTTTAACTCAAATTGCAGAAATAACGATAAAACTACCGAAAAAAAGTTTTTTTTATTTTATACCTTAATTAATAAACACAAGAACATTATTTTCATTAATACACACGTGTTCATTAAAGATAATTAACTTGATGACTGATATAGTCTTTTATAATTCATTTTCTTTCTTTGTATTGATTTTATATTTCAGAATACAACACGATGTACTACAAGCTTATAATCAACTCGAAATGATAATTTTAAAAATTATAAGAATTATATTATCTAACATTAATGATAAAGAATATTGAAATATTTTGTATGACTTGAAAAAATGTATACACTCAGAAATCAAGAGTTCGTTTCTAAAAGGTATCTTACCATAACGAAGAAAGAGAGAGAGAGAGAGAGAGAGAGAGAGAGAGAGAGAATATATTCAAGACAAACAAGCTCCTCGCCTTCAGCAGGGGATCTGCTTTCGTCTTGGTCTTAATTTTCTAGTCGATAATTAGCGGATTAAGAGATTATCGCATTTTCTTCTGCTAATTATTATCCGATAATCTCACCAACGGTCTCCTCCTCCTCCTCCTCCTCCTCCTCCTCCTCCTCCTCCTCCTCCTCCTCCTCCTAGGAAGATTAAATACTTCTTCTTGAGACACACTTTGCCTTAGGGACGATACAGTAAAACCACGTGAACTGTCTGTATATAGGACTGACGCTCTGTAACTGTCGACTATAACTGTAACCATGTATACTTAAATATACACGATTAATATACATCACTCAGATCGGATAAGCAAACTTGAATATAGACATAATATGCGTTACTCAGATCGAATAAGCAAACGTAAATATACAGACATAATATACATCACTCAGTCGAATAACCAAACTGGAATATACAGGCATAATATGCATCACTCAGATCGAATAAGCAAACTTAAATATACAGAAAATGTGCATTACTCAATAGCCGAGAATAATACGTAATTAAGAAAGTCTTCACCTACTTGAAGTTATTCCTTAAAAAAACAATTTGACTAAAATTTAAATGTTGATACAGTAATATTACATATACATTTCAGTAGCAATTAATTTTCATTAGAAAAATTGATATGTATACTACATACATACATACATACATACATACATACATACATACATACATTCGTCTTCAGCAACATTTTATAGTTCTCGAATTTTCCACATGTTTTCCAATCTGATAAGTTATTAAAACATTGATAAAAGTGACAGTAATGTTATTAAAACAAATACAAAATGCGTCGGCGCAATGGAGTTTTCTGTACATCGTATAATCCAAGGTATAATCAAGGCCACCAAAAATAGATCTATCTGTTGGTGGTCTCGGTATAATGCTGCATGAACCGTGGCCCATGACACTTTAACCACGGCGCGGTGATAACCTGACTTATATCGTTGCCAGACGCACGATTATAACTAAAATTTAACCTTAAATGAAATAAAAACTACTGTGGCTAGAGCGCTGCAATTTGGCATGTTTGAAGATTGGAGGGTGGATGATCGACATACTAATTTGCAGCCCTCTAGCCTCAGTAGTTTTTAAGATCTGAGGGCGGACAGAAGTGCGGACAGAAAAATGTGCGGACGCACAGACAAGAACGGCATAATAGCTTTCTTTTCAGAAAACTAAAAATAAACAGCTTAATGAAAACAAATGTTTACTTCTCATCTTTCCAGAATCTTCAAAAGGAACTTAGTAAATGTTTAGCTTACCCATATTATAGGACCCTAGGATCTACGGTCCTATGTTAGTGAATTCCTACAGGACTAGTTTTCACCTTAAAAAAAAAAACAAATAATCCACTTGCTCCACTGACAAAACGATTATAATAAAATATGTCAAATATAGTAATATAGAATATGGTAATATTAGTTAGCATTTCTCCTCTTCCCTCTCGTCTCTTCTCTCCCTCTTCCCTCGTCTCCTCTCGCTCTCCCAAAAAAAAAAAAAAAAACCTCTCTCTCTCTCTCTCAAAAAAAAAAAAAAAAAAAATCAAAAAACATTATATTTGCTATAAAGGAAGTGCAGAAAATAGCCTCTCTCTCTTCTCTCTCTCTCTCTCTCTCTCTCTCTCTCTCTCTCTCTCTCTCTCTCTCCTCGAGAAAACCATTACATTTATTTGAAAGGAAGTGTAGAAAATAACTCTCTCTCTCTCTCTCTCTCTCCTCTCTCTCTCTCTCTCTCTCTCTCTCAAGAAAACCATTACATTCGTTTTAAGGGAAAAGTCCTACATTTGATTTAAACGAAGCACAGAAAATACCTCCCCACCTCTCTCTCTCTCTCTCTCTCTCTCTCTCTCTCTCTCTCTCTCTCTCTCTCTCTCTCTGTGCTCTGCCTTATAACTTTATACTGTTAAAGGCTACAATACATATACCCATTCAGACCCAATCAATCTCTCCACACATCCTATAGCAGAAGCACAAATCGGCTTGTCCAAAGCGGCTTACCTACAACTTTATGATATTTGCTCAAAACTCGTAGTAGAAGGACCGCCCCCCCCCTCCCTAACTTCATCCTAACCCCCCATTCCCCCCCCCCCCACAACACACACAACAACCTTCCCTTGTGTTTCTTTTATCCCCAGATGTATTATTGTGTTTGCCTGAGGGGCCCCCCTTCTTCGTTTGGTTGTTTCCTTGTTTCATTCACGTTTTAATTATTTTTTTTTTTTACTTCGTCTTGTTCGTATGGGCCTGACTCTCTCTCTCTCTCTCTCTCTCCCTCTCTCTCTCTCTCTCTACGTGAATATATGTAACTATGAATGATTTACCTGTATAATGATTTTAAGATTCTGAACAACGCAAGCAAATGCGAACTACTCTCTCTCTCTCTCTCTCTCTCTCTCTCTCTCTCTCTCTCTCTCTCTCAATTGACGCGAAGAAGTCCAAAGTCCATAAAAAATGAATTACTATAATAAATCACAATACATAAAACTGCAAAGAGAATATTTTCTGCATTGAATCTGTCTCTATCAAAAAGAAAAAAAATCGGAACCTATTTCTTAAGAGAGCAATTTCAATAAATCGGTATCTTGATTGACATACTCAATGCAAGGCATTTTTTTATTAACTACATTTGCAAACCAATCTTTGATTAATATCTTTAGAGTAAGGAATCGTTTCCTGAACCCATTACTATACCATCGATAATAATCGGTATCTTGATATATTTCGTGATGTAAAATCCTTACGAGAAAGCGTCAGCATTTTGAATCGCCTTTAATTAATTACGATGTAAAACATTCCATTCTTAATATCTTCAAAAGTAAGAATATCTTAAAGAGTAAGAACCAGTTTCCGAAACCCTTTTACTACTCACTATGACCGCTCAAGCTTACTATAATACTCATTCTTCCCTCTATATAGTTCATTCATATATTTCCTGAGCCTTCGCCCGTAACCTAACAATCTCAAATTGATTTCCACCTGTCTGCTTACCATCTTTGCCACAGACTGTTACTTTTACCCCTCTCTCTCTCTCTCTCTCTCTCTCTCTCTCTCTCTCTCTCTCCTCTCTCTCTCTCTCTAAATAAAGAAGTTAATAACAGATTTAAGTCTGGCTTGGAAGGGGTCGGAGAAGACATGGAAAGTTAATCTAAATGAGTCAAATACTGATACACCACTCCTCTTCAGATAAGGAGGAGGACGAGGAGGAGGAGGAGGAGGAGGAGAGAGAAGAGAGAGAGAGAGAGAGAGAGAGAGAGAGAGGATTTCTAATGCTAGTCTGAATGAATTTTTCCAAACAAAGCCACGTGGTGAGCCAAATTAGTTGCTCATACTATAAGGAAAAATTTAACGAAAATTTGAGTACTGAAAACAACAGATAAACGGGGGCTAATTATTATTATTATTAATTATTTATTATTATTAATTATTTTATTAATTTAATTATTATGATTATTATTATTATTATTAAGTTATTATTGGCAAAGACGCCGCATTCTTCCGCATAAGTCCAAAGGACCCATCACTTCGTTAAACATGCCTTCAATTGATAAAAGGTTTTCATCGATGGAATTTAAGTGAATAACGAGATTAAGAAATTAACGAAAGATGCATATCAGATATATATATATATATATATATATATATATATATATATATATATATATATAATCGTACGTCAGAAAAGAAATACTAGTTTAACATCAAAATATTATAGAATACATTAGATATCCTTAGGCAGCAATTACCCATATATCTAAAACGCAACAGGAAAAGATACCATCGAACATCTTAATTAAAACGTCTGACAACTAACAAGGGATGAATGTGGAAGTTTTCAGTGATTAGAACAAATGAATAAATAAAAAAATAAATAAAAACTAAAATAAATAAATAAATAAATAAATAAATAACTAAATAAATAAATAAATAAATAAAAAAAAAAATCAAATAAATAAATAAATAATGTAATGCCATACGATAACGACTTGAACAAAACAGGGCATTTATCTATTTTTTTATTTTTTTTTATTTATTTTTTTTTTTTAATGAACTCCGTCTCCTCACCCCACCAAGAACCACTTACTAAAATCTCCTTCAAACAAAAAAAAAGTAGGAGAAAGAGTAAACGCCTATACGAATATTTGTTCGCGGGCATTAAGAGGGCATTAAGACGCCCCCCATCTGCCCTGTGCCCTCTCCAAGACTGAATGCCCATGGCGAAGGCATTAATTAAAGGAGGAGTAGGCCTATTAAATTATTAACCGCAATCCCTTTCCCAGAACAACCGTGAACACCAAGAGCGCCAATGACACGGCTGACCGCCTAGGCCTATAGCCTTCAGTATCCCCCTCCCATAAGCCCCGCGATCCCCAAAGTGAACCCCCCCCCCCCCCCCCACCCCCCCTCAAAAGAAGGGTGGAATCCAGTCACCTCGAGCGAGAACCAAATCTCGAAATGGGCCAATTTGACACCAGGTGCTGGTTGATTTGACCCGCGGTTTTTTTTTTTTTTTTTTTTTTCTTCTGGGTTGGGTGGGTGGCGCAGAGGTCATTTGTCTTAAGGGTTGGGTTGCTTCGTTGGGTTAATCTCCAGGGGAATAGACTTTGGGGAAATGCCTGTAGAAGAAGAGAGAGGAGAGAGAGAGAGAGTTTGATAATCTTTGAAGGAGAGAAGAGAGAGACAGGGAAAGTTTGTCATAATGCTTTGAGAGAGAGAGAAAGAGAGAGAGAGAACAGAAAAAAAAAGTTTTGTTATAATCTGAGGGAAGGAGAGAGAGAGAGAGAAAGTTTGTCATAATGCCTGAGAGAGAGAGAGAGAGAGAGAGAGAGAGAATCATGATGCAATAGTTAAGAATAGGAAAATCAACCCACTTTACGGAAATATTTATTTCCGCGAGAGAGAGAGAGAGAGAGAGAGAGAGAGAGAGAGAGAGAGAATCATGATGCAATAGTTACAAATGGGAAAATCAACCCACTTTACGAAAATAGTTATTTCCAGCGATTTTACCAACATATAATTATATTTTTCAAGAGAAATAACATATGGTAAAAATAAAAATAATGGAATTTAAACTTACATCTCCTCTGTGGTCATATATCGAAATTTAAAAAATTTCAAAATTAATGAATTTTGAATTCATATATTTTTGAGGTTATGCGTTGAAATTCATCACATAAATTTTCTTGTGAAGTGGATCAGAATAATCATTATTTAGCCAAATGTTTATTTTGGATGCTTATTTAGGATCAATTTTTCTAACTAACATGAATAATTTCCAGAGGGGACTCTGTTTTGATATATTTTGCACTCGTAATTTTTTTTTAAAGTTTAATCTAGTTAACAACCACAGATATTTACAGGTTAAGTTGAATATAAACTCGTTCACCGAGTATTCATCGTGCAAGTTTAAACATTCATTACCTAATTTCTTAATTTGAAACTTTCTTGATAATAGATAGATCTTAATGTGTATCAGATTTCGTAATTCCTTAGTTTTACCATTATTTTTATATATATTCTTAATTTTTTTATTTGTATGATTCATTACTTTTATCCCGTTTATTTATCATTATTTTCTATCGTTATCATACATTATTTTCATTTTTATTAATTAATTTTAGCCTTATTATTTACCATTATTTTTATATTTATCCTTCATTATAATCCTTTTTATCTTTCATTGATTTTAGCCTTAATATTATAGCGAATTCTTTTTTTGTTTTCCTTATCATTAATTTTTTAGTATCATTCATTAATTCTATCCCTATTATTTACTATTATTTTTATTTTCATCATTCATTATTTCCATTTTTATTCATTAATTTTAGCCTTATTATCTACTATTATTTCTATCCTCATCATTCATTATTTTCATTTTGATTGATTTATTTTAACCTTATTATTTACCATTATTTCTATCTTCATCATTCATTATTTTCAGTTTTATTCATTACTTTTAGCCTTATTATTTACTATTATTTTTATCTTTATCATTCATCATTTTCATTTTTATTCATTAAGTTTAGCCTTATAATTTACTATTATTTTTTACCTTCATCATTCATTATTTTCAGTTTTATTCATTAATATTAGCCTTACTATTATTTCTATCTTTATCATTCATTATTTGTTTATTATTATTCATTACTTTTATCCGTATTATTTACTATTATTTTTATCTTTATCATTCATTATTAGCATTTTTATTATTCATTAATTTAACCTTATTATTTACAATCATTTTTATTTTCATCATTCATTATTATCATTTTTATCATTCATTGGTTTAAGCTTTATTATTTACCGTTATTTTTATCTTTGTCATTCATTATTTTAATTTTTATTCATTAATTTTAGCCTTATTATTTACCATTATTTTTATCTTCATCATTCATTATTATCATTTTTATTATTCATTCATTTTAGCTTTACTATTTATCATTATTTTTATCTTTATCATTCATTATTTCCATTTTCATTATTCATTACTTTTAGCCTTATTATTATCATCAGCGAATTCTGTTTTCGATTCTGACATCAATACTTTCTTTTCTTACCAAAGTAAGAAACCCACAAAAGATCTCGGCCACTGAGAATGAACACACTCAAAAGTCTTCCTATAACAAACGTGAATGTTTATTGCAATAACTACGTCATCGCTCTTAACGAGGGCGCTCGTCATAATCCCCAATAATTTAACTTTTGAAGAGTGGTCAGCCCCTGATCTCCGATTCCCTCGTTTCTCCGAGACCAAGGATGAATTAGATTGGCCTAAGGAAGGACGGTCCAGTTGTCTACCTGAGGATTATACGTTGCTCGTGGAAATCGTACATTCTCTCGTCCACTGACTCACTTTTCAGGTATCAGAAAGTATTTACGTCCAATTAGTAACTTATGAAAAGCGGTTTTGTTCTACGAGTGCCAATCTACTACGTATATGTCTCTTTAGTTTTTGATAAGGCATTAGTTGAGTCTCTCTCTCTCTCTCTCTCTCTCTCTCTCTCTCTCTCTCTCTCTCTCTCTCTCTTTCTTAATATCTCTCTTTCTTGATCCCATAATATATATATATATATATATATATATATATATATATATATATGTATATATATATATATATATATATTTTACGTACATGTATATATGTATACAGATATATAAACCCAAACATATATATATATATATATATATATATATATATAATGTATATGTATATGTATATTATATATATATATATATATATATATAATATATATATAGATACATATTTATAATTATATATAAAAGGTTTTTAGAAATTCCTAGAATTTTAAACTTTTTAACATACATAAATGTTGTTTTCAGTAAACATTAAATGTTAAGAGTTTAGTAATATGTGTGTATAATATATATACACACACACACACACACACACACACACATATATATATATATATAATATATATATATATATATATATATATATATATATATATGTATGTATATATAATATAATATACTCATTTCCCCTACTGGGAACTTTAACACTCAGGTACAAAAGCAATTTTTACCAAAGTAAATGAATAAATAAATAAATAACTGAATAAATAAAACACACACAGCTAAATAAAGAGAATTAATTTACACGTAGAATGTGAACAACATGGGATAATTCCATGAGATTTTACCATTATTAACAATTAAACAAAAAAACAAGTAAAATGGCCATATATTTGTGGAACAAAAGAAGTTTACTTACGTTTTACTAATGTAATAAAAACCCACATCTATATAAATAAGTTGTGTTAATATGCAAAAGATTTAAGATACATACTTTCGAACACCCGAATTGTGGTTTTTTTTATATGACATTTTATCAAGATATTCTGAATTTCGTAGCAATCCACATTTTAAATAAACAATAAATAAAAACCTTCAATTTCTGAGGCAACAAGACAGCCAATAATCTTTTGCATATTATTATTCATTTATATAATTGTGGATTTTTTTATATAACAGTTTATCAAGTTATTGAGAATTTCTTAGCAATCCACATTAAGAAAACACAAAAAAAATAGCAAATTCATCAAACCAACAGATGACAGTTATTAACCTTTGATTTTATCTTTTGAATATTATTGCATTCTACGTCATTTATTGCATAGTTTATAGCGATACTGTGAATTTTTTTAGTAATTAACAATGAATTAAAAAAACCAGAAAATTTCTCAAACCAAGTACCATATGAATGAATTTATTTATACAACTATGGATTATCATCACACAACAGCTTACAGCGATATTGTGAATGCCTTAGCCATTCATATTGAATTAATAATAATAATATTAAAAATAGTAAATTTTATGCATTTTTTTAACATAGTTTATCGCGATACTCTGAATTCCTAACCAACCCACATTAAATTTTATAAATGAAAAACGTCAATATCTGAAACCAGAAGACGACTGTTAATGAATAAAGTCATTACGGTAACGGCCATGAAACCAGTAAATAAAAATAAGTGAAATCAATAAATAAAAACAGAAAATTTCTGAATTAATAAACCAATTCGTGACGGGCTGTCCTATACAGGGGAAAGGCGAAGGAGAAGAAGAGGAGAGTCTTATAGGATTACCCGGGTGTAAATCCGAGGAGAAAAGTACAGATGGCATTCCGTTAAAAGCTGTAGTATTTACAGAGATCGCTTTTTGGACAGGACTCCCAAGTTGGACGACGGGGGGCGGGATATTCCGCGCAAACAACAAGCCTTGTGAATCGCTCTCTCCAAACAGATGCACAGATAAAGAAAAAAAAAAAAAAGAGAAAAAATGACCTTGGATAAAACAACGTGGTTTTCGAACCTGGTAAATGTGTGAGCTTATGAGAGCAATTAATATACCCCTCATTCTCTCTCCTTTACATGCCGCAGAGGAGAGAGAGAGAGGAGAGAAGAGAAGAGAGAGAGAAGGAGGGAAGGAGGATTGACCTGAGTAGAGGAGAGATGGTTTTTGTACTTGGATGGTTTGAGCTTGTGAGGGCATTAATATCAAAACCCTCTTTCTTACTCGAATATGAGAGAGAGAGAAGAGAGGAGATAGAGAGATGAGGAGGAGAGAGGGAGGGGAATGTTTTGCACTTGTAAATGTTGTGGAGTGGCTTGTTTGAGGGCAAGAAAGAGCAAAGTTAATGGGGTTTTTTTGGGTCAGGTCGGGGGTGTCCGTGCTGTTGAGGGCAATTAATACCTTCTCTATCTCTCTCTCTCGTTTACATATAGAGAGAGATAGTAGACGAGAGATGATTGTAGAGAGAGGAGAGAGAGAGAGAGAGAGAGAGATGGTTTATCTAACCTGGTAAATGCTTGCGCTTATGAAGGCAATTACTATACCCTTCTTACTCTCTTTTTACATATTAGAGAGAGAGAGAATGGTTTTTTCTAGCCTGGCAAATGCTTGAGCTTATGAGGGCAATCTTTCTCTCTCTTTAACATGAGAGAGAGAGAGAGAGAGAGAGAGAAGAGAAGAGAGAGAGAGAGAGAGAGATTTTTTTCATAACCAGGAATTATACGAGTTTACACATTAATATGATTTATGAGCCCAACTAATTCGCACTGTTTGACATTAAAAAAAGATATGAAATAAAAACTATAAAAATAATGTATCTTGAAAGCAAGACCAGACTGTTCCTTATGACTGACAATCTGGTCTTTAATTGAGAACATGTACTTTGCAGTAAACAAATAGAACTACACATTATTGAATGGGCATTCGTATCACGGAATGCCATTTCATGGTTTTGGGAGAATTGATACACAAAAAGATTAAGGTATTATAAACCACAACCTTTTTCAATCATGTTGCTTTGGAGACGTGGTTTTTTTTTTAAAGCTTGTTCCTTGGTATTCGAATTACCCTTCTCTCTCTCTCTCTCTCTCTCTCTCTCTCTCTCTCTCTCTCTCTCTCTCTTTTCGTTCAAGTTAGCTGGTTAATTTCAAAACTATTATTTTCCTAGTCAACATCACAAAATCGCTAAATCATAAGAGGAACATCACAAAGGCTTGAGGTTTTGGAGAGAGAGAGAGAGAGAGAGAGAGAGAGAGAGAGAGAGAGAGGTATGAATAGTTTCACCTCAGTAGGGTGGGAGTTTACCTCACCGATGCCCCCCCCCCCCCCCCACCCCCCCCCCCCCCCTCCCGTTGGATTCGAACGAGGGTCGCCCAGTTAGAGAGAGAGAGAGAGAGAGAGAGAGAGAGAGAGAGAGGAGTCCTCCTTCGATTTTTTCGTGCTGCTTTTTAAAATCAAACCTCTAATATTATTATTATTATTATTATTATTATTATTATTATTATTATTATTATTATTATTATTATTATTATTAACAATTAAACGTTTAAGAATTTACATAACTCACTTAGTCTAGTAAATGCTTATTTACTTATTTACCTTTCGTCGTAATCTGTTTCCTGTGAGGAAACGCAAGATTATACGAAGCCCTACGTGGCATCCAGCGCCCCTGGATTATGCTAATGCCCAGAGGTCAGGTCTGGGGCGGAAGGTAATACCCCGCCCCCACCCCCAACGTCCCACCTCGGGTCAAAGGTAATTGACAAGAGTAAACATTGTAAGAATGGGCACTTCATATTCGCACACAAAGGTGAATAGAGAGATCTATTGGTGGGAGACTTAGAAATAAAAGAGTGATTGGACCTCTCTCTCTCTCTTCTCTCTTCTCCCACCGATACTTTTGCTTGTAAGCGCGCGCAAACGCTCGGCGGACAGAAGCTGCGCTTTTGTTGACCGGTTATAGTAGTCGCCGTATGAAATTCGATTCGCCCCCAGTGTGTTCGTAAGTGTGTTTTGTAAATGTTTCTTTGTTGTTGTTTTGTTGTTTGGGTGTTTTCGTTACGCGTTCCCGGCCGGGATAATACAGTGTTTTTATTTGCGGGGATTAAACATAGAAAGAGAATATCAGAAACTACGAAGGCTCGTATACGTTCCGTGTATGAATATGGAGCGAATCAGAGCACCGTTTGCTACGGACTGCTCTCTGAGCAAGAGCCCGTGCTGGCATAAGGCCAGTTTAATAATAATAAAAAAAAAAAAAAACAGCGCTAAAGTCAGATTAAAAAAAAAAAAGTCGCTCAGCAGACAATATTTGCTGAAATGATTTATTGACTACAATGCCCTAGATCCAGCTAAAAGAATTTTGAATTAAAAGGAGTATCAGTTATGGATGAACTGATACGTGTCCGAACGCTGACCACTGCTTCCTAAATCATGAACTAAATGACCAAGACTGACGACAACTAAGAGGAACCTGGGAAAACTAGACGCCAAAGTAGCTCCAGGACTCATGCAGAAAAGTGCGCTATTAGAAACAGCGCACGTGATGAAAAAAGTGATGGACTCTTAAGGAGGCAGGATGCAAGCCAGAACCCCACACTGTAAAAACTACCCAGTCGAATAGGATGTCTGAGATAGACGCCCAAAAATTAATAATAATAATGATAATAATAACAATAATAATAATAACAATAATAATAATAATAATAATAATAATAATAATAATAATAATAATAATAATAATACTAATAATAATAATAATAAAACACGTTATACACAGTAATTTTGTGGGTTTCTTTTTTCAATCTTCAGAAGAAAACAAAGAAATTTTTGTTTGGTTCAATAATAATAATAATAATAATAATAATAATAATAATAATAATAATAATAAAATAAAAATAAGAACACTAGGCACGATCCCAAGATCCCTGAAAAGGAATCTGGAAAAACTAGATGCCGAAGTAGCTCCAGGACTCATGCAGAAGAGTGTGATCCTAGAAACGGCGCACATAGTAAGAAAAGTGATGGACTCCTAAGGAGGCAGGATTGCAACCCGGAACCCCACACTATAAAAACTACTCAGTCGAATAGGAATGCTGAGATAGAAAACCCCAAAAATTAATAATAATAATAATAATAATAATAATAATAATAATAATAATAATAATAATAATAATAATAATAATAATAATAATAATAATAATAATAATGGAGTTTGGAATAGAAAAATGCGCCTTAGTCAACATACAAAAAGGCAAAGTAACTAGAACTGAAGGGATAAAGCTACCAGATGGGAGCAACATCAAACACATTGATGAGACAGGATACAAATACCTGAATAATGAGGAGGAGATATAAAACACCAAGAGATGAAGGACACGATCAGGAAAAGAATATATGCAGAGACTCAAGGCGATACTCAAGTCAAAACTCAACGCCGGAAATATGATAAAAGCCATAAAACACATGGGCAGTGCCAGTAATCAGATACAGCGCAGGAATAGTGGAATGGACGAAGGCAGAACTCCGCAGCATAGATCAGAAAACCAGGAAACATATGACAATACACAAAGCACTACACCCAAGAGCAAATACGGAACAGACTATACATAACACGAAAGGAAGGAGGGAGAGACTACTAAGTATAGAGGACTGCGTCAACATCGAAAACAGAGCACTGGGGCAATATCCTGAAAACCAGTGAAGACGAGTGGCTAAAGAGTGCATGGAAGAAGGGACTAATAAAAAGTAGACGAAGACCCAGAAATATACAGAGACAGGAGAAAGACAGAAAGAACAGAGGACTGGCACAACAAACCAATGCACGGACAATACATGAGACAGACTAAAGAACTAGCAGCAGATGACATTGGGCAATGGCTACAGAGGGGAGAGCTAAAGAAGGAAACTGAAGGAATGATAACAGCGGCACAAGATCAGGCCCTAAGAACCAGATATTGTTTCAAAGTATGATAGACGGAAATAACATCTCTCCCATATGTAGGAAGTGCAATACGAAAAATGAAACCATAAACCACATAGCAAGTGAATGCCCGGCACTTGCACAGAACCAGTACCAAAAAGAGGCATGATTCAGTGGCAAAAGCCCTCCACTGGAGCCTGTGGCAAGACAAACACCAGCTACCTTGCAATAATAAGTGGTACGAGCACCAACCTGAAGGAGTGATAGAAAAACGATCAGGCAAAGATCCTATGGGACTATGGTATCAGAACGGAATAGGGTGATACGTTGCAAAACAGACCAGACGTGACGTTGATTGACAAATTCAAGAAGAAAGTATCACTCATTGATGTCGCAATACCATGGGACACCAGAGTTGAAGAGAAAGAGGAGGGAAAAATGGATAAGTATCAAGATCTGAAAAATAGAAATAAATAAGAAGGGATGGGATAATGCCAGTTGGAAATCGTAACCCATAATCATAGGAGCACTAGGCACGATCCCAAGATCCCTGAAAAGGAATCTGGAAAAAAACTAGAGGCTGAAGTAGCTCCGGGCCTCATGCAGAAGAGTGTGATCCTAGAAACGGCACACATAGTAAGAAAAGTGATGGACTCCTAAGGAGGCAGGATGCAACCCGGAACCCCACACTATAAATACCACCCAGTCGAATTGGAGGACTGTGAATAGAGCAAAAAAAAAAAAAAAATAATAATAATAAATAATAATAATAATAATAATAATAAAACACGTATGCACAGTAATTTTGTGGGGTTCTTTTTCAAACTTCAGAAGAAAACTGAGAGAAGTTTTTGTTTTGGTTCAATAATAATAATAATAATAATAATAATAATAATAATAATAATAATAATAATAATTAATAATAATAATAATAATATATCATAGGAGCACTAGGCACGATCCCAAGATCCCTGAAAAGGAATCTAGAAAAACTAGAGGCTGAAGTAGCTCCAGGACTCATGCAGAAGAGGTGTGATCCTAGAAACGGCACACATATAAGAAGAGTGATGGACTCCTAAGGAGGCAGGATGCAACCCCGGAACCCACACTATAAATACCACCCAGTCGAATTGATATAATAATAATAATAATAATAATAATACTGTTAAAGAGAATGGCAGAATTAAGCGAGTTGATTTTATATATATAAAATTAACTCGCTTAATTGTGCCATCCTCTTTAGCAGTATTCGCCTAAAAGAGGGTCTTTTACCAAAATAATAATAATATTAACAATAAAAGCGACAACAGCAGTTTTTAAAAAACCATGTTAACACAATGAAACTTCTACAACACAACTGAGATTTTCCACAGATTGATAAAACACGCCAATCTTCCTCACCATTAGGGTATAGAATTCTCGTTTTTTTCCAACTTTTTATCTTGTTTTTTGTTCAAAAACTGATGAAGAGTTTCTGACTATTCATGAATAATTGAGAGATATCAGTCGGTCTTACACGCGTCAGAATGTCATTGTGAACTTCAGTAAACGTCCTGTGCTCTCTAGTGAGAAATTCGTCGAGCTGCCATTTAGTTCGCTGATAAATTTCAGCAATAGAGATATCGTACCTGTAGACGAATTACATCAGTTGTCAACTTATAGACAAATTTGCTGGACGTCTATCTACTTTCCCGTGTGAAATTCGTCCAGTAATTTACTCCCTTTACATCATATTGAAATTGTTTTGTGGATAAATTTCATCAGTTGATAAATTGCATCTGTGGACTAAATGCAGGTTGAGAACTTGTAGACAAATTTGCTGGGCATTTCTTTACTTTTTCGTGTGAAATCTATCCAATAATTTATCTTGTATCAAGCTGTAATTTTTTTGTTGATAAATTTCATCAGTGGGCAAACTGGATCTGCAGACCAATCGAATCCGTTGATAACACGTAGACAAATTGCTGTATAATTATCTACTGCGAGAAAACACGTAGGCTCCAAAATATGGGAGAGGGCAAACTGATATAGGCAGCTTTACCAAGGACTACACTCCCTCGATAGTAACCCAATTTGGTCAAAGCCATAATGGACAAGGGCATATGGGGCCAGCGACCTCATCCCCAGACGACATTCACTTAAATCCGGCATCATCAGCGCGAGTTCCCAACCTCGATTCCTGACCGAGCGGGTATATATTCTTTCGCCCAATTCCAATCAGGCCCCATCGAGGCTGTTTTGACCTAAGCAGGAAATTGAGGACTTGGTAGTCGGACGACTGTGGTAGGATACAGGAGGTTTGTATAGAACGCCAACACCTTTATAAATGTGTGTACGTATATATATATATATATATATATATATATATATATATATATATATATATATATATATACATACATACATACACAATTTCATAATTAATTCCGGAACCCTCGTTTAAGACACAAGACAGAGATGCTGTTTAGTCAGCGAGGAGAAGAGAGGAGGGGAAAAGGAGGGGGGGGGGGTGTCCTTCCACCCCTTCCCTCCCTTCCCCACCCCTCCCTCCCTCCCCTTCCAGGAGCGTCTCCCTCCATCCATCCATCCTTTTCGGGCGATATCAAGAATTAATTAAAAGTCGGACGGGGGCCAAAAATGGCGACAAGAACAACGGGGGGCTCTCATAGACTCGCCCCAGTCCAAAAATGGGGCGGGATGACAGAGTCTAATTGATAAAAATTTGAATTAATTAGGACGATTTCAAGAAGACAAATACTGAGGACGTTAGCAGCTGCAGGAGGAGGAGGAGGAGGAGGAGGGGGTTACCGACCCCTCCTGGCTCTTTTCGTCGTGTGTGTCTTTGCCACGGTTTTTCTCCCTGGGGGACGTAAAAACCCATAACGGGAGAGGTGGAATTAATTCGAGTTGGTCTGAGTTTAATTCTCTCTCTCTCTCTCTCTCTCTCTCCTCTCTCTCTCTCTCTCTCAAACAGTCGCAACTGTTTCCCACATCTTGACAACAAACAGGACTGAACCATTGCAGGATATATGTGCTTCTTTACAAGTACTCCTTCAAGTATCTGCCTGATTACAGCATCTAACAGCTGCATTTAACAAAGTTTAATTCTCTCTCTCTCTCTCTCTCTCTCTCTCTCTCTCTCTCTCTCTCTCTCTCTAAAACAGTAGCAACAAACAGGACTGAATTATTGCAGGATATATTTGTACTTGTTTACAAGTATTCCTTCAAGTATTTCCTTGATTACAGCAACTTACAGCTATATCTAACTAATTTTTTATTTTCTCAAGTCCAAAAACAACTAAACTCATTACAAATTGATTCATTTTATTTCCTTTTTGTTATCCTGGAGGATGGATATTCTTATTCTGTCCAAAAGTTTTGTACCAATAGCATGAATATTCATAAAATCTAATCTCGGCTATCTCATGAATATGATGTACTGTTGACTTATTTGGCTAACACAAAAAAAAAAACGAACTATATTACTTTACATTTAAGAATTAGCTAAGTAATGAGCAGTCATATCATAGCAGTATTGCAGTCTCTTCATATGTAATGTCTTGGTTAATGACTAAGTAAGCGTCCATTTTGTTAAATGAAGCAGATGTCAAAATGACACTCAGCACTGGAGAAAACGTTGTTTTCGTAAATAAAAATGAGTCAATTTATAGTAACTGACTTACTGAAAGCCCTATACCGTTTCATTCCATCCCTCGTCGAAATAAAACACGTCATTGACTGATTGACTGCAAGTTATCTGGCGTTGCAATTATCTGGGTGAAACGCAGGAATTCTTAATGAAGTCATGATTTGAAATGAATTCTTCAACAGGATGTTGGAATAACACTGCTGACTGAATAAAGTTAATTATTTAAATATAAAATTACTACAAATAACCACATGCTTATTTATATACGTATATTTAAGGGGTATCATCACTTTCAATGATAAAAATGGAATGTTACAAATCCGCAAAACTATAGATTGTTTAAAATATACTTAAATGTAGGTAAACAGTATCTATCTACCTTTGAGATAAGCGAATACGTAACTTTTATACAAGCTGTTCATATACCAATCATTTATAATTACAGTTAATATCATCAGCTTCCAAGTAAAAAAAAAATAACTGCCCTTTTCCAAATTACACTTAGAAATATATTTTCAAATCTATGAACATAAAAGGAATAAAATAAGAGAATTTATTATTCTCTTTGGATATGAAAAATATGATGTGATACGAGTATCGAAAATTATTTTCTCAAAATTCCGCAAACTTCATACCGAAATTGATTGATCAAAATTCCTCAAACTTCATTTATCCGAAAATTATTGCACAAAATTTCTCAAGCTTCATTTCTCCGAATTTATTACACAAAATTCCGTAAACTTCATTTTTATCCGAAATTCATCCATAAATTATTGCTAAAAATTCCTCAAACTTCATTTATAGGAACTTATTACTCAAACCTCCACAAACTTCATTTATCTGAAAACTTCAGCTCAAAATTCCACAAAGTTTATTTTTCCGCAAACTTCATTTGTCTGAAAACTGCAACTCAAAATTCTTGAAAGTTCACTCATGCGGAATTTATTGGTACAAATTCTGCAAGCTTCCTTCATCTGATAATTACTGGTGAAATTCCACAAAACTTAATTCATTTGTAATTTTACAGTTGATACAAAAAGGTTAACGGCTCTTAGCAACGTGAGGAGGCGAACGTAGATTGGACTAAAAAAAATAAATTAAAATAAATAAAAAGTAAATAAATAAAAAAAAGTAAGTATTCCCAATGGGATCAATACACGTCTTTACAGGCTGCTCTAGGAGCAAATACAAAACTGCCTTTTGTAATTACTACATACAGTGTGCCACGTGAGGTGTACTGGAGGCACTAACCTCCTTATGGGGTGTTAAAAAATATAAACATGGTCAAGAACTTTCCTTCATCGTTCAATCAAACAATAAACAATGAGATTATTTCGGGAGTCAGAAGGAACCCAGACTTTAGCAAGCACGTCCCATTTCATGCAGGTCCGCTGGTATAGCGGTCAGTGTCGTGGTATGCCATTCATATGTCGCGGATTCGCGCCTCTCTCAGGGAGATGAAATATCACTGGCTGTGTATCATGATCAGTTACAGCTGCAGTGTTGGGGAGGGGTGGGGGGGCTTCTTTAGCGGTGGGAGGTTGAAACCAACATTATTCTTTGGAAGCTTGAAATAAAATTACTTCAAATAATTTCATGGTTATTTATATACGTATATCTAAGGGGGATCGTCAAATTCAAAGATAAAACTGCTATGTTAAATATCCGCAAAACTAGAGCTTGTTTAAAATATACTTAAATGTAGGTAAACGGCACCTATTTACCTTAGAGATAAGAGAATGCCTAACTTTTATATGAGCTGTTAAGGGTCCTTTTGGTGTGGCTTCTTCCACGTGAATAGTTTTCGTCTACTGATATGATAATATGACAGTATGTAAACAAGTCTTCGTTTTGATTCAGATGTTGTAGGTGGCATATTTTAGGCTTGGAACCATCCTAGATAAATACCGCACTTATGACGTATATTCAATTTTACCAAGAAAAATTATTTACATTACTAGACTCTCCGGTATGTATATACAGTCATACAGATTTTTTTTGTTAGATAAATAGAGGTTAATCCAAATTCTGTCCCTAAAACTATGATCCAAAATTTTCCGTTCGAAAGAAATATTGACAATAGCAAGGATTTGCAAATAGGAGGAATGAAGTACGTAAGTTAAAAGAAGGTCAATAGACTTTTAAAGACTACAGTATCATATTGAAAACATTTTTTTATGTGATGTAATCATTCCCTGAAATATAATAAAAAATCACAAGAACTTACTCTTTCGCAATAAAGGTACACGCATGATAATAATAATAATAATAATGGGCACAATTTTCCGTGTCGAAAATGATGACAATGGTTGCAGGTCCACAATAATATTGCATGTGAGTATATGGTCTTTAATGGATATTAAAAGCTTTCGAACCTTGTACTAGGTTCATCTTGACTGAAGATGAACCTAGTGCAAGGTTCGAAAGCTTTTAATATCCATTAAAGACCATGTACTCACATACAATATCATTGTGGACCTGCAACCAATAATAATAATAATAATAATAATAATAATAATAATAATAATAATAATAATACCATGGGACATCAAAGTAGAAGAGAAAAAGAGAGAAAAGATTGATAGTATCAAGACCTGAAAACAGAAATAAGAAGGATATGGGACATGCCAGTGGAAATTGTACCCATAATCATAGGAACACCAGGCACGATCCCGAGATCCCTGAAAAGGTACCTGGAAAAACTAGATACCGAAGTAGCTCCAGGACTCATGCAGAAGTGTGTGATCCTAGAACGGCGGACATGGTAAGAAAAGTGATGGACTCCTAAGGAGGCAGGATGCAACCCGGAACTCCTCACTATAGAAACTACCCAGTCGAATAGGATGACTGTGAATAATAATAATAATAATAATAATAATAATAATAATAATAATAATAATAATAATAATACCCAGTCGAATTGGAGGACTGTGATAACCCCCCCAAAAAAATTATAATAATAATAATAATAATAATAATAATAATAATAATATAATAATAATAATAATAATAATAATAATAATAATAGTTTTTCCTTTACCAACTGTTTCCTATGTTGAAATCTCAAAAAAAAAAAAAAAAAAAAAAAAACTACCCCATCTGCTTGCTACTGTTTTGTATTGGAATAAGATTGCAAGTCCCGAATCTTTCCTGTCTCGGTACAGATAAACTGATTTTCAGGCGTCTACGATACCACCCTTCTTTTACCTCCATTATTCTTATCATGTATCGCCAAATGTTTACAGAACCTATCTGAATAATCATTACGCTAAGGAATTACTCTTAGAACCTCGTTTTTCAAAAAAAAAAAAAAAAAAAAAAAAAAAAAAAAAAAAAAAAAAAAAAAAAAAATGTCCAAATTTGGACAAAAGCAGACTAACGAGAAATGAAACATTCTTCTGAACTGCTGATCTGAAGCTGTTAAAACTTTCTTTGTCTTTGAGAGAGATTGGAAAATGATTAAAACTCCAGCCAGGACTGAGTTAGTTAAAACACATAGTTCATCAAGTCCCATAAGAAAATCAACTACAATCGCGTTCTTATTTCATTTTCGTTCACAGCTTCCAAATCACCCAAGGTATCTGCTATAATTAAAATCAACTCTTCCCTCAGCCAGTTAATACTTTATTTACACCTTTTACTCTCTCGAGAAAGCCAAAAACACCTTATGGTATACCTTACACTGTACCTTCTACAACCCCCCGGGGTGTAAAGGAATTGTTTTCCCCCTAATCTTTATCGTCCTCGCTCCTTGAGACAAATTTTGAGAAAGCCTCTCTAAACACGCCTTAGGGACTCCCTCCTAAATCCCACCCCTTCCCTCCCCTGCTACCTCCTACCTATCCCCCCCAACAGGGGTCCAACCACAACTCCCCAAAATTCATCATCTGGCGATTTTCGCTGACTTCTGATCGTCAAATAAGGACATGAACAAGTCCTTTTCCCTCTTCACTTTATACGGTGATCACGTCTTTCAATAGGACACCCGAAGGTATGCAAGAACGGCCCCGTCGTCTTCGGGTCCAAAAGGGGCCTTATGCAGGCCGGCCACAGGGCCGATTTTCCCTCCGGCGGGAGGTGAGCGCCTTGTGGCGCTCTGGCGCCGAGGCAGGAAACTTTATTAGCGCGGAATACACACACACACACACACACACACATACAGACTCCCAGATTATCCCCCTACCTACCTACCCCATCCTCCAACCTTTACTCCCTCACCCTCTCTTCCCCCCCTCCCCCCAGAAACCCTCCAACCCCTTCTCTAAAGTGCTTCGTCCGTACTGCCTCCGACCAGCCCAGAAAAACATCAAGTACTCAATTTGGCCCAATAACACCAATTCCGTCAGCATTTTTAAGGTTTCTGTTAAGATGGATTTCAGGCAAAGTTCTCTCTCTCTCTCTCTCTCTCTCTCTCTCTCTCTCTCTCTCTCTCTCTCTCTCTCTTTTCCATTCTACTTCATTCGCGTTCCTCCAAGTCCAACAATAAAAAAACAAAACAAAACGAGTAATATACGAACAAACGAGAAGAGGGATTCATTTTTTCCTCCCCTTCTCTCCTTCAAGAAGAAGAAGGAGGAGGAGGTATCGAGTCCCAATCAGATCCGAGTCACAATTATTCATCATTTTCGTATTAATTCTCAGTAAGGCACAGCGAGCGAGCGAGAGAGCGAGCGCACAACACAAAAGCCGAGAGATGCGCGTTATTACCCCGACAAGCATCTATTAGTGTTGGTGATTTGTCCAACCTTCCGTGTGTTCTCAACTAACCAATCAGCATCGCCAGCCTCCTCGCCCGCTGCGGGCTGAGTTACGGTTAGCGGTCAATACGTATATTTTCCTTTATTCCGGAGGACCGCAGAGCGTTCCCGATCGCGTAAATGACCTTCCAAAGCACCGACACTATTGTCTTAACGATGCAGAAGCCGCTACGTCAAGTTAGCGAAGGATACGCGAAGTAGAAGTCTTCGGCGACTTATCGTACCTCAGTCAGCCGGAGGAGCCTCGCTATTATCCAACCGCGAATTATCCCAATACCACAGGCGGTTCTGGGCCGTGATTGGCCGGCGGGATCCCGTCTCGCCCTCCCATTGGCCGACACCGCCGGGAGATTAGATGTGTATGCATTGTTCGTGTAAATAGTGTTGAAATGATTAGGGAACCCGGCCTGGTGGCGATATAAACGAAATAACCAGATGAGTGAGCTGGCTAGTCGTTCGCTGTCCTTAGCGGTTGTCACAGCGAGCGAGCGCGACTTACGACGGGCGACACAGAGACAAGAAGATCTCGCACACGTAGAGAGAAAAAGTGGAGGAAGAGAGAGAGAGAGAGAGAGAGAGGCCTTCACTAGACGTGAAAGGAAAAAATTATTTGAATAAATTTCGAATAATACACTAGACCGGCGTACAATCTCTTCTGCTACCAGCTGGACTTTTTTGATGGGCGCTTCTCAAGAGATTCGCTAGTAGCTGCTGCTACTGCTACTGCTGCTACTAACTACAACTAACTCGGAAGTGCTTTTTGGTGATTTGGAGGGCACGAGAGAGCGAGAGCGAGAGATTGAGAGAGAGAGAGAGAGAAAGTGGGTGCGTGAGAGTGACTCCTTCCGCGTTTGTTCTGTGCAGTGACTGTGTGCTTGGATTCGAACGACACGAAAAGCCCACGGACGGTGCCCTTTGTGAAAACTCCTGACGGCGGCGCCCTTTGTGACCTGACCTCCTCCTCCTCCTCCTCAACTGTCCACCATGATGGAACGTTCCCTCAAGTCCATCAGCCCTTCGCCCACTCACCAGCGGCATTCCCCTTCCCTCCATCAGGAGCAACAACAGAGGGGCGCGAGCAGCCCACAGCCGCCGCCGCCGCCCCTGTCCGCCGCCCTCTCTCATGCCGACACTCAGCTCTCGTCGTCGGGAACGCCCGGCGGTGGAACCCCTTGTCGGACCACGCGCCTCTACACGATCGAGGACATACTCGGAAGGCCGCCTCAGACGCAGGATCATGGCCCGCCGGTGCCTCCTCAAGACACGCAGCCCTCCGGTGAGAGAGTGTTTTCTGTTGTGGTTTTTTTTTTTAGCCCGCTCCCCCCAGCCGCCCCCGCCCCCAGCTCCCATTTTTTTAAAAATTAAGCCTCCTCCGTTATCTCGTCCATTGGCTAAGAACAATCAATTTCAGAATTAGTGATAATTCCCCCAGTCCCCATCTTAAATTTTAAAAATTAAGCCTCTTCCGTTATCTCGTCCTTTGGCTAAGAACAATTAATTATTATTGATAATTCCCTGTTCACTTTTCCTTCTAATTATCGTCAATCAAATGTACGTGGCGCTGTCTTCTTAAGTTCAATTCTTCCACGTAGCCTTCAAGAAAGATTCATATCTTTGGCCAGGAAATATTGATTTTAGATTACTGGTAATATTTCCAATTAGCTTCTTTTTTTAATTATATATAAGAAACGTAGATACCGCTGTCTTAACTTATACCGATATCTTAAGCTCAATTGCTTCCTATACCTTGTTAAGAAAAAACTCAAAAGTACACCTTGTAAGCAAAAACCTTAATATTGTCAATTTAAAAAAAAAACTGTAATCTGAATTTCTTCAAATATCTCTGATAAGTAATGCCATTTGTCTAGGTATAAAGGATAACGTCAATTATCTAACTAAGGCTTCCTTACCTATAAAAAGCAAACGATTCATCATAAGAGAAAATACTGCATAAATTGCAAGATAATGTGGTCACTGACTTCTCTTAAGAAAGTCCTATAAGGACTTGTTAACTGATCTTATCTGGGTTATTTTAAATTCCCTTTGAAAAGGGAATTAACAACTAGGCCGTATTCAAATTCCAAAGACGACTCTTAATATTTAAGGAATATATAGAAGCAGTAACTGCTGTTCCTTATGATTATATTAATGTTTGTTTAATTTTTATTTTTTATTCTGAAGACAATTATGTTGTAAATGGATGGATTCCGGTGAGAAAGAAAGCTTATTATTATTATTATTATTATTATTATTATTATTATTATTATTATTATTATTATTATTATTATTATTATTATCAGTAACTGCTACTCCTTATTATTTAAATGTTTGTCTAATCTTTATTTTTTATTCTGAAGACAATACTGTTGTAAATGGATGGATTCCGGTGAGAAGAAAGCTTATTATTATTATTATTATTATTATTATTATTATTATTATCCAATTGTCCTGTCTCTCCTCATTTCAATCAAGTGGTCCGAAAATATAATCCTTCACTCCTTCATACTCCCTTCTAAGTTTCCTACCACCCTTCACCGCTGTTCCCCTCTCTCTCTCTCTCTCTCTCTCTCTCTCTCTCTCTCTCTCTCTCTCTCTCAATCAAATGTAAATGATGCTTCCGAGTCAGCGGTGCCGTAGCACACCTCCTCTTCATTACATGTCTCGTTTTTTCCGCTCCGACGAACCAAATTGATCAATAATCAGGTTTATTTCCAACATTCTTTTTCTTCCCATGAAGTCTTTTTTTTTTCCGAAACGAAAAATCAAAGAAGGGTTGGATAAACATTAATATAATTCTAAGAGAAATGGCGCTGGTATTGTTACATTTAATTATTTTTAGTATCCTTAAGGAGTAAGACTCGTTTTTTAAGAAATTGAAATACGATCTGGCGTCGTAAATTATTTTTTTTTTTCAAAGGAAATACAATAGATATTTTTTTTTCACAAATTGAAATGCATGCATATATGAATATATGTGATGATATATATATCTATATATATATATATATATATCATATATCATATATATATATATATATATATATTTATATATATATATATATATGATATATATATATATATTATATATATATATATATATATATTATATATATTTATATGTATATATAAATGTATATATATATATATATGCATACATACATACATACATATACGTATAGTTACCCAATCCGCTCATGACAACGGTTCCTCTCTCAAGTTCCCTCCCTGCCATCATTCATTTAATTGAAAGTAATCCACCATTTCCCCATCATGACAAACTGATGGGACAAACACCCTCCCATCCCATCCCATCCCATCGTCGCTGTAGTCGAGTATATTTACTGGCGTCGCAACGCTCCGCAATCACAGTTTCTTGAATATACATTGGATAGAATTAATTGAGCAAGACGAGGGTTCACGTGTTGACATAACGGGGGATTGGGGTGGCGAACCCCCAGCACCACCCCCCCCCCCCCCACTCCCTCTTACCAGCCCTTACCCTAACCCTGATGGTACAGAGGAATCTATCCGTCTACTGTAATACCTCCTTTGGTGATGACGTCACGAGTTAATGGGTAATCGATAAATGACATTGTCCTTTTTTTCGGGAAAGATTTCCTCTCTCTCTCTCTCTCTCTCTCTCCTCCTCTCTCTCTCATGAAGGATATGGGAAGACATTATACGAAACCATGAAATCGCAAATTAATGGTTAATCGATCAATAACATTGCCATTTCATTTTTGGGAAAGGTTCTCTCTCTCTCTCTCTCTCTCTCTCTCTTAAAATGAAATGATAAATCATAAGGTAATTTGAATTAATCAATAACATTGCCCTTTTCTTTAGGAGAGTCTCTCTCTCTCTCTCTCTCTCTCTCTCTCAAAAGGAAATGGTAAATCACGGGTTAATTCTGAATTAATCAATAACATTACCTATTTCTTTTTGGGAAAGGCTCTCTCTCTCTCTCTCTCTCTCTCTCTCTCTCTCTCTCTCAAAAGGGATATGATAAATCACGGGTCAATCGTTATATAATATATAACATTGGCCTTTCTTTAGGAAAGGTTTCTCTCTCTCTCTCTCTCTCTCTCTCTCTCTCTCTCTCTCTCTCTCAAACAAAGGGAAACAGGAAGATCATAGGAAACCATTCACGGGGTTCCTATTGTGTTTTGGTGTGTGTGTGTGTGGGTTTGCTTCTCCATTGAGATAGCACTTCCTTTGTTGTCAGTGCATTTATGTAGCCAGAAATCAAGGCGTAACATTCTACGATCTCCTACTCGTAAAGTAAATATAGCAATTTGCATTCGTTCTCTCATTATGAGGGATTTTATTCCTCGCGAGAAAAATGTCCCCAAGTCTGGAGGTGATACAGTGTGGGTATGCAAATGAGAGAGAGAGAGAGAGAGAGAGAGGAAATATCAAATTAATCCACACTGACGGATAGTTTATCTGGACCGAACTGTATTCGTCGCATTACTGCCATACAAAAAAATTTTCCTTGCAATTTAAATTTTACTTTAATTTTTATTTGTTTATTAATTAATTTACACTTTTTTTTTCAATTTTACAATAACCGATCTCTTCATTCTGCATCTCCTATTGCCTTCTGTTATTTCTTTCAAACGAATACCATAATATTCTTTGCAAGCTTTTTGAATTTCAAGTCCGTGGCCTCTGTGGTGGGCTTGTTCCGTATGAATAGAGTGTATCTTCAGAATAATAATAATAATAATAATAATAATAATATAATAATAATAATAATAATAATAATAATAATAATAAGGGCATAGACCCTCTTTTAAGCCTGGTCTGTCATTATTTTTAACAGAAATAATAATAATAATAATAATAATAATAATAATAATAATAATAATAATAATAATAATAATAATAATAATAATAAAACCACAATTAGGAAAACAGAGAGGAACCTATATAAAATTAATGCAGGTGATGCAGCTTACTTATTATAGTAATAATAATAATAATAATAATAATAATAATAATAATAATAATAATAATAATAATCTGTGTACACAGACAAGACTGAAGTATATATTTATCGTAGCCAATTGTTATGTTCATCCCTATGACGTTTTTGATTCCATATCCATCATCATAAATCACAAAAAAGATCTCAAAATCTGACAAATACGAGAGGCTGGACCAGGGCAGGACCTTCATCCCCAATCACCTGGGGTTGATTATGATAAGCATTTCCTCCTCTTCGCAAATTCCGCCAAACCTCTTAATTAGGTTATTAATCCGTGGAAGGTTGGTTGTCGTCACCTGGGAGAGACAGGGTTAATATTAATCATCCTTATATTATTTCCCCTTTCTTTGTCAATCCCTGAGAAAATGATGGATTGTTTTGCTTGTTAGAGCCTCTGTAGCGAATACCATATCGCGCGCGAGCGCGAAGACACGCATACATATACATACATATGTGTATATGTATACATATATACTATATATATATATATATATATATATATATATATATATATATATATAGTATATATATATATATATATATATTATATTTTATATATGCATATGTATTAATATATAATATATTTATATTTAAAAATATTATATATGTGATAATATATATGTATATATACATGTATGAGATATAATATATATATATATATATATATATATATATATATATATATATATATATATACATACACACACACACACACACACAAGCTTGCACGTCCATATGCAGATACATATGACAAGCTCTTCGAAATGGAAAAGCTAAATGAAATCTAAAAATGAAATAAAGATTGATTTGTTTAGTACAGGTAACCTTGTCATGAAAGACTGGTCGGTCAAAATACTTAAAACGTTCATTTTGTACCAAATCGTAGTTCATTTTATAGCAACAACGTTTTAATCTAATCATTTTCTGTTATTACAAATCGTCGTACATTGTATGATAATGAAGCACTTTAAATATGTTCATATATATCTATCAGCAACTCCAAAAGTATTTGGTCTGATGATTGTAAATATACATAAGTGTCGATAACGGGAATTAAATTATAATTAACAGGACACCGAAGTATTTTTTTATTCAGTTAATTTTATCGACCAAAATTATCGACGTTTATATTGGTGATTATTAAATTTATGGCAAACGATAACAAACGCTTATTGTATAGACAATGGAGAATATTGCCTTCGGTCATCATGCTAATCGACGGAGAGAGTAGAAATCTTCAGCGTGGAATATTTAACTTACCGAAATTCGATGCCAGAGAATAGACACAGTTATATTGCGCATTTTTCATTTTTGAAGTCAATATCGGTGATACCACCAAGATACAAATATTAGGTTTCCACACGACTTATGCATGTACAGATATAATTTCAAGATCCTGACGTCTTAACATTCAAATGGTGAAAAAAAATATGTCCGCGTATATTTATTCTGTCATATATTATTCCTACTTTATGCTATAATAATATATCTATTTTTATATGTATGACAGACGCAACGCGTCAGTAGGGAAGATATATGAAAATGCGTTTTTATAAGAGATGGAAATTGCGTATTTAATTGTCTTTGAAAATACATTCAGTTAATCGACATTCGACGTCTAATTCTAGTTTATAAATACATTCAAAATAATTTATAA
>NC_061108.1:137932988-137937988 GCF_015104395.2 Macrobrachium nipponense
AATAATATATAATAATAATAATAATAATAATAATAATAATAATAATAATAAAACTAATAATAATATAAAGATATAATAATAATAAAGTATCAAGACCTGAAAAATAGAAATAAGAAGGATATGGGATATGCCAGTGTAAATTGTACCCATAATCATAGGAACACAAGATACAATCCCAAGATACCTGAAAAGGAATCTAGAAAAACTAGAGGCTGAAGTAGCTCCAGGCTTCATGCAGAAGAGTGTGCTCCTAGAAATAGCGGACATGATGAGAAAAGTGATGGACTCCTAAGGAGGCAGGATGCAACCAGGAACCCCACACCATAAAATACGACTCAGTCGAATTGGAGGAGTGTGGTAGACCAAAAATAAAATAATAAATAAATAAAATAAAATAAAATAGAAAATAATAATAATAATAACAATAATAATACCTAATTCATAAACACGTCCGAATCATCAACACTGTTTCGTAAGGGCTGCTCAGAATAGACGAAAACTTCAGTCGAGCCGACCGGAAGTTGCCAACAGCAAGAAATATTCAAACACTTCATAGTATTGTCGCACTGACTATACTTTCCTCCAAGGTGACCTGCGTCACTGACCCTGGCAGATATGACACCAGACAGAATGAACTAAGCCGATCAATCAATTAATCCTTCAGTCCTCTAGCGCTATCTTAAGACCGATATTGATTGAGGGGAAGAATATGTACATATGAAACTAGTTAGGTGAATTTACCTTAGGCAAAGTAAATAACTATTCATCTTTTGAGTGCTATGCCTGGATAGTACTGCCTTAGACCTGCTTGATTGCAACTATTACGAAAATTATATTATTATTATTATTATATTATTATTATTATTATTATTATTATTATTATTATTATTATTATTATTATTATTATTATTATTATTATTATTATTGGGATGTAGGTCTACTTCCCAACTATTATTATTATTATTATTATTATTATTATCATTATTATTATTATTATTATTATTATTATTATTATTATTATTATTATTATTATTATTATTATTATTATTATTATTATTATTATTATTATTAAAGTTTCATATACTTGAGAGAGCATAGCGGCACCTATATTAGACTAAAATATAAGTCGTCATAATTAATTAAGACAATACCGCAAATCAACGGGCAAGAATATTTAATAACAGACTAAATAAAAGGCAAAAAATATCAAAAGTACTGTTTTCAGAACAAAAAATGTCTGCAAATAATAATTATTATTCTTGAAAAATCGCCCAGTTATTTTAATGTTTTATTTACTAATCATCTTTGGACTTTTTTTCAATAGATTATTATCATTGTGCAGTATTGATATGGCAACTTGTAAACTTGTAAATAAATGTGATAGGTGTATTTTTTACAAATAACTTCAGGCTCAAATCTGTATACAGGGTTACGTGAAACAGGAAATGTTCGTGTATACTATATGTTCGCAAGTGTATAAATATATATATATATATATATATATATATATATATATATATATATATATATATATATATATATATATATATAAATTCCAGACTCACGTCAGGGATCGAACCTACTATAGGTCCTTCAGTGACTAAATTGGTGGCACCTTTGCCTTTGGCAATTGAAAAGACCTCGGGTTCGATCCCTATGTGAGTCAAATTTATACTATATTATTCTAGATTACATATACATTAATAAATATAGCTAATGACGTCTCATGCAATAAAGGCGAACCAATGAACAACATTTCCTCTCTTGTCCTACCCCGGGGATAATCTCCTGTTGGGAAATGAATCTTTTTGCGTCATTTCCATCCCCCAAAACAAGGTCCTCGGCGACTCATCTCCGCTTTCTTTCCCCAACGTTCATTTCCCGACTTCATTATAACGTCGTTATCGCTTCGTTATGACGTCATTCAGCGTAAATAACGATATCTCGGCACAATTAGCGAGCGGAATTGTGTCGCCGAAATCGGCGGGTGGAACCTCGTGTCAGGGGTCGCGGAAATTGTAAGTGTAAGTGTGTGTGTGTGTGTGTGTGTGTGTGTGTGTGTTTGTGTATGCGCGCGCGCGTTTACAATGCAGGTTTCTTTGTAAGGCATGAATTCTATATAGGTCAGGGAGGTTGAACTTTGACCTAATCCATTCTGACCTGGAAGTTTTGCGATAAACCAGATGGTCATCACCACCTTTATTTCACAAATAAATAATAATAATAATAATAATAATTATTATTATTATTATTATTATTATTATTATTATTATTATTATTGAGAACCAAAGGCCACAGCAGTGTTAAAATATCTACGAACAGATGTATCATTTTTAACTCTTGTGCATAAATATTTTTTAACACTACTGTGGGCTTTTAATTTAAGCTATTTCATTATTATTATTATTATTATTATTATTATTATTATTATTATTATTATTATTATTATTATTATGAGTCACTGTACGAAGTTTCAGTGAAACAACAGAAGAAGCTTCCACGGCAGTTTGTTTCGTCAGTGAAACAACAGTTTAAAAAAAAAATTGTAATTGTTGCATCTTTTTTGTTGTTGTTGTTTTTTTATAGAAATCATCTACGTTAATATAACTACAATTATCACAGCAAGTTATCACCAAATTATTTTCCCTTTCAGAAACCATCCATGTCCAAAGAAATAACTTCTTTGCGAATATACAGCTACAATTATCATTACTAATTATCACACAAAAAAAATAAAATCACTTCTTTGACAACGCTTTCTAAGGTCCTCATTATTGCCAACATGAACGAGTTGCGCAAATTCGCTAATTACGCCATAATTGCAAACACCGCCGGTAAATAACGCCTGCCATTGTTTACCAATGCATTAAACATGGAATTACGTCGGAAATATGATATCAATGACAACGGAGGAGCTTCGTAACATCTCATATATTAATATATTTTTTTTGGGGGGGTTGTGGTTGTTGGGGGGTGGAGGAGGATCTTATTTGATAAGGTTTTGAAAAAATTGCTCTAAACAAAACAATGATTTTTTTTTTTTTTTCTCATATGAAATTTTTTGGGGGTTATCTAAAAACGTTTTGAAAAAATACGAAAATAAAACTAGGAATTTTTTATTTTTTATTATATTTATACATTTTTAGGGGCTATTTAATAATGTTCTGAAAAAAATGGGAAACGAAACTATGAATTTTTTATATATATATAAATTTTGGAAGTTTATCCAATAACGTTTTGAAAAAAATTGGGAAAACAAGAGCATAAACTTTAATTTTTTTACATATATAAATTTTTTGACGGGTTTTGATAATGATTATAAAAAAAACTTTATAAAACAAAACCACGAAGCCTTATGGCCATTTTTTCTATTTAAAAAAAACTGGTGAAAAAAAAACCATGAAATTCTTTTATAACTTGTAGCACCTCTCTCTCTCTCTCTCTCTCTCTCTCTCTCTCTCTCTCTCTCTCTCTCTCTCTCTCTCTCTCTCTCTCTCATATATATATATATATATATATATATATATATATATATATATATATATATATATATATATATATATATATATATTTATAATGTTTGGTGGTATCTGATAACGTTTAAAAAAAAAAAACTGTGAAAAAACCACGAATTTTTAAAATTCTTTTATAACTTGTAACATCTCGCATATAAATATTTTTTTGTATCCAATAACGTTTTGAAAAAACTGGGAAAACATTTTTATAACTTGCAACATCTCGCGTATAAACATTTTATTTGTATCTAATAAAGTTTTTTAAAAAACGGGGAAACCAAAACCATGAGTTTTCATTTTTACTTATTTATTTTTTTTTTTTACAAATTGTGCTTTCGTTTGTAAAAACAAATTGCCGACGCAAATCAATCCTATCTGGGACGATTATACGCGGCATTTTGTGCCTTTTGTTACATCTAACGATTTTAATTAGTGGGAAGCATTGTCCGGTAGAATAAAATGAGCTCTAATGAGATTTCCAGAACAAAAATAGAGTTATTGCAAAGCATCGCCTGCCTGCCTCTCTGCCTGCCTGCCTGTCTGCCTGCTTGCATCTATATATGATGGAAAGGCCTCCATTGTGCTTTTTTGCGCTCACTGGCTGCTTTTGTGGTGCTGGTCATCATCATTTTCATCATCACTATCTTTCATTATAATAATATGATAATGATAGTAATAACCATGACATTCCTATAATAATGATAGTAATATGAATTCAATTTCCTATAATATAATTAGAATGGTATAATACCATAACATTCCTATAATAATGATAATAATAACCGAAGTATGAATTCATTCTATAATAATGATATGATGATAATAACATTACCATCTATAATAATATAGAATGATAATTCATTATCACAATAAAAATGATGATAATAACCATGCTCTTCCTATAATAATGATAATAATAACCACGACTTTCCTATAATGATGATAATAATTATAGCTCATTATCATAATAGTAATGATAATAATAACCATGACCTCCCTATATATCATAGTAATAATGATAATAATAACCATCCTATAATAATGATAATAATGATGATTCATTATCATAATAGTAATCATAATAATAATCATGACTTTCCTATAATAATGATAATAGTGATAATTCATTATCATAATAATGATGATAATAATAGCATGACCTTCCTATAATAATGATGATAATGATAATTCATTATCATAATAATAATGATAATAATAACCATGCTCTTTATATAATAACGATAACTCATTATCATAATAATAATGATAATAATAACCATGCTCTTTCTATAATAATGATAATTGATAACAATGGTGATGCTACGATGACGCTGATGATGAAGGCGATGAATGTGAAGAATGCTAATGAACTTCCGTTACAATGATCTCATTATCCCTAATGTGATCAGACTCGGGGATTAGAGGTCACTAATATTATATATACTCAGTAGTTGGAATCATGATCTGGTATTATATGACAGGTGA